>NW_009708874.1:0-32899 GCF_000703405.1 Apaloderma vittatum
CTTTGGGTTTAGGCTGCAAAGTCGAGTGTGAAATGAAACACTTGGGGTGACTGAATCTGAGTGTGTTTGAAAAGAAGTCTTGCAAATAAACAGGACTGTGGTTGTGTATCGACTTTTGCCGCATGAGCATCTCCCCATGCTTTTCTTCCTTTTTTTTTTCTGGTAATGTTGCTGGACAACTCAATTTATAAGAAGTGTTGCTGGGGCGTGTGTTCAGTGTTGGAGGGAATCTCTCGGCATGAAGGTGATGATGGAGAACGACAGAAACTGGAGGGTCTGTGCTTGGGGAATTAGCTTGGCCTGCGCAGAGCGCAACAGAAAACACGCAGCTTATTAACCCAGGACCTAAAAATGAAATCGATGTTGGTGCTGAATCCTGAATTCTCAGTGCTGCTGATCTGGTTTTCTTACAGACTAGGCAAGGATTACAGAGTGGTCATCAACCCATTCCCATGTTCCTCTGCACATTTTTAGGGAGGCTTTATAAAAAAATGGATGCTACTTCATAGAAATTTTCTGGTAGGCTTTATAAAAAATGGTTTAATGTTATTTTCCTTCTTATTCCTCCTCTTCTGTCTTCCATCACGACCCCAAAAGTTGCAAGGACGGGATCCTGCTCTTTAACACCTTGCGCACTGCTACAGTGTGTGAACAAATATACTTGTTGGTTTTACATGTTTCTTTCTGTTCTTTAAAGGGCTATCTTCAAAATGAAATTATCTTCTTTGATTAATCTCATAAGATATTATGGAACGGGCTGCCCAGGTTGAGTCATTGTCCCTGGAGGGATTTTAAAAGCCGTGTAGATGCTCAGGGACATGGAGTAGTGGTGAGCCTGGCAGTGCTGGGTTAACAGTTGACCTCAACCTTCAAGTTACTTTTTCAACCTAAATGATTCTATGATTCTGTTTCACCTAGCAGCCTTGCAGTTGTGCCAGATGTTTTCCTGGGCAGCTGCTTTGTGCAGCAACGAGACTGTCAGTCGGTGGCAGCTCCCAATGAACCTCAGGTGGAAAGCAGAGGTGGCGTCTAGTGAGTTGGGATGAAAAGTTATTTTATAAGGTCTCGTGCAATAATTGTTGGTTTCTGATTCCTAGCAACAGTTGATACAGGTCCTTCTGCCTGTTGATGCTTACCTACTGTCATTCTGATGTTGCAATTAATGATTTAACAGTACACACACTATAAATGCTTTTTTCTTTAAAAAAAAACAAAAAAGCTTTGATACAATTTATATATTGTGTATTTTATGTGTGCTTTATCTGTGATCCTAGTTGCATTGCCTCTAGGTTTTAGAGCTGGAAATGTAATTTATGAATTCTCTTAGAGCGAGGAAAAAAAGTCATCAAAATATTTCCCTAAAGCCAATTTTTGTGTGCAGAAAGAAAGAACTCTGTAATTTCTTATGAACTGTGACCTTTGTACCTTAAAAGATGTAGAGTGTATTTTTCAAAATGTGTTTCTGTCAGCAGGGTAACTAAAGAAATCAGCTTGTAGTTGGAGTCCTAATAAGTTGTGAAGCTGCTTCTCACAGTTTGGTTCTCAGTGTGCTTTTCTGTGGAATTTACAGCTACTGGGGTCGTGCCTTTTTGCTTCACTCAGAGAATTTTGCTTTCCCTTTTACATCAGTTTTCCAGAAAATTCAAAGTTGCTTTGTTTCCAACAAAGATGCCCAACTCGCAGCCGTTGGGACCGAGGGCTGCGACCACAATCCCCTGCCCAGCTGCTGCTCTGCTCCTCTGGAGCTGAAGGATGGGCAGTGGCTGGTGGAGGGGGTCTGGGGGTCCTGCTGCCCCCAGGCCAGAGCTGAAGGGGTGTTTGTACCCCTCATGTAGTGCCTCCCAGCTGATTTGTGTAGTAATGGATGGGTGACACCGCGGAGGAGTGCTTCAAGTTGGAGGCTCCATCTCTGGAGACATCCAAGGTCAGGCTTGCTGGGTCTCTGAGCAGCCTGATCTGGTTAAAGATGTCCCTGCTCACTGTGGAGGGTTGAATTAGATAACCTCTAAAGGTCCCTTCCAACCCAACGCCTTCTATGATTCTGTTTTCAAGTAATTTCCCAGCCTGGATGAGTTAAGTGCAAACCCCTTCATGTTTGTCGTCATCGTGTCCGTTCTGAACAGCCTGTATTCTTTTTTCCGTCAACTTAGTGCGTGTGTTTTTCTCAGAGGAGACGTGTTTAAGGGTCAGGATGAACTATAATCTGTGACGAAGCAGTGTTAAATTGCGTGAATGGGGAAATGGAAGGACTGGTTTAACTAGAAGATCTTTAAACACGCTGAAATGTTCATTACTCATGGAGGGCTAAGACAGGCAGATGAATAATCGGACATGAAAGCCTGTTCACCTGTATTAATGAGCTTAGTTTAAAAAAAACAAACCACCAAACCCAAATAAAAGCTGCATACTATTTCTAAGGTGCTTGTGTACCAGCATTTAAAAATTCCTGAGCCAGGGTTTATGCCTTTGTTTTGGTAAGCATTATATTCAGTCTCTGTTTTAAGTGTGCTCTCTATTTTGAAATGTAATGACATTCCTTAGAGCAGGAGCTTTTATTCTTAGGTCTGCCCAAAATTGCCATGCAGATTTACCTGGTTTTAAAGTAATTTTGTGTGCTGACAGTCCCGTGGTGACAGAAGGTCTTGAGAGGGTTACTTCTCAGTAAAGTGAACAAACAAATTTTTCTTTAATTGAAGAGCGATGATAATAGCAAGTATATAATTACATACAGTATACTGTGTATGTAAGCCTGTACCAGAGCTGTAACCTCCACAAAGGAAAACCCAGTCCAAAATGCATAATTTGTATATATTTGTAAATATTTATATATAATGTAGCTAGAGAGTCAGTTGTTCGTTTGACTGACTTCTTAACCATCGAGGTGGAGGTGATAATCCAGGCTCAAATGCTTCCCTTGCTCTTCAGAGAAAAATCTAGTATGATTCTAATTCTACTTTTCTTTAAGAAATTGTTTTAAGCAACATTGTACTACATCTGTATTCATTTTGTTGTGTTAGGCCTTGCTAAGAAGCATCAGCACTGCAAGTGGAGCGGGGAATTCATTAAGTAATGGCTGTCTTGTGGTTAGAGGTAGATCGCTTTGCTCTCCTCTGTTGGGCTGGTCTTTAATTTCGTGCTCATGGCAAGTGTTCACCGTTTCTTTGCCTGGTCTTGGCTTATTGCATATCCATAAGGGTCGCTTTAAAAAAAAAAAAACGCAACAAAAAACCCCCCACATAAAAAAAACTCAACAAAAAACCCCCCACAAATGTGAAATCGTAATTGTAAAATAGTAATTGTAATAGGGATCAAATCTAAAATTGTCGATGACCTTTTAAGTTTAGCAGCTGTGAAATAAAGCTCATGAGTATTATTCTTTATAAGACCCTTTAAAGTCTGTAGATTGTTAAAATTAATTGCAGTATGTGGCACTCTTAGCGGTAGTGGTGCAGAATAAATAATATACTTTCAGTAGGCAAAGCATACCTGAATGATTAAAAAAAAAAATAAAAGTCTTCTTTAGCTTGACTTCTCAAGTGCTTTCTTTAAAAAGTACCTGGAATGGTTTAGATGGATGATGAACCTGTTAAGAGTTCTGCCTAAGCCTTGCTTTTACAAATATTTTAGCTGTTTCTTTATGCTGCAACTGATGTTTCAGCTTTCTCTTGAATGCTCTGTATGAGATGGTGATCGTGTACTGTCACACTCTAGGATGCTGGAAAGTTGAGGAATTTGATCTTTAAGATGAAATTGCAACTCCAGGGAAGGCTGTGCTAAAACTTCCATTTCGTCGCAGCCAATACAACGTTCTTAAAATTTCTAATTTTGAAAACACCTGAAAACAAGGGCTTGAAATATTTTCAATAAATCGCTTTGTGAGTCGTAGGAAGTTTTTCTTCCATCTTAAAAATGCTGTGGTGCTTTCCTATGGAATGATAATCTGCATCTAGAATTTGAACTTTTATTGTTATTACTTCTATAATACTCAAACCATTGAGTTCTTTGGAAAGTGGCCGAATCTTCTGGCAAGACCACTCCAGCCTCCTCCTGCAAGAAGTCCTTTGCTGAATACTTCTGAACACTCTCTTCTGAGATACCTAGAATATAACTATAGCTACTTGGAACCTCTTGGAGCTCCAGCTTGTACGTTAGACTAAAAATACATCTTTTGGGAAAAGAATGATCTTTACAGTGCATCAAATAGCATTTGTTTCAAGCGTGCTGGTAGAAAATGGCTGGTCTCTGGAAACTTTCTTGTCTAGAGCCTGCTGAAACCCCAGCTTTTGTCAAAAGAAAAGGCTCAGCGTACTGTGCTGGTAGTAATTAATTCCCAGGGAGCCTGCCCACTGCGCTATTTCTTTGCACTGCAGCAGAGAAATGCCGCAGATTATTTCTCTAATCAGGTTAATTGGAAGAGCCGAAAGGGGTGAGGAGAAATTCTCGGGATTTCACGTCGTCGTCGGGGGAAAAGGTGGGAAGGGCTGGTGCCGCCCTCCCGAGTTGGAGGCGCGTGTTTTGTCGCGGAGACTGGCAGCCCCCAACGCCTGCTGGGGGACTCTTTTACTAACATGCGTTTCACATGTGTATTAATAGAGCGTGAGTGAATGTTGTTTTCTCATGGACATGTCTTGGGAGAAAGGGGTGTCGTGAGAAAAATTTCTTTAGCCAGCCTTATCTTGGTTTTCAGGGAGAAAGCTCTCCCTTGAGTGTCTCTGGCTCTAGGAAAGGCTAATGTGAATTCAAACCCAAGTGAGAAACCATCCTGGAGTTGGGGTTTGTTCCTTTTAAAGTTCATTAGTTAAGGGGTTTTTATTTCCTACACCTCTCTTTCCTTCCAGAAGCCGCAGGATCAGGCTGGGCTTTTCCTATAGCAGAGCCTGCGAGGCTTTTAGAAAACATTGATGTTGTGTGTTTAAGTTGCAAAATCTTATCTCCATGTGAAAAGTCTTTCATATTATGGCGTGTGGACTTAGTGTTGGTTCCTTTTTGTCTACTTGTCTTACTTGCTGGTGCAGAGAATTGCTCTGGCAGTGATGGCCCTGCCGGGCTCTGGGTCCGTCACAGCAGGACCAAGGTCTTGGTCATCTCTGTAGGGTGGAAATTCAGGGTTGCTGATGAGTTGGATTTGTGTGCCAACCCTCTGTTAACGTCTTTCTTTCCTATTCTATTTTTGTCTCTTGCATTCGAAACCGTCGTTATTCGGGGTAATATTTTGGAGTACCTAATGTAGTAAATGGGCTTTGAAGAAAAATAAAATAAATACAAAACCCCAACCAAAACATACTTTGGGAATGAAAGGTCATCGCAGAGCTTTTAATTTGAAGTCCAACCAAACAGACGTGGTATTTAATCCATCTTTCCGTGGAACAGCAGCCAAGATATAAAAGCTGTAATAAGAAAATTATTAGTTTCATCCTCTTCCCGGTCTAACAGAACGTCCGCTAAACTAATACGTGGTGGCTTCCTTTAAATGTGGCTTTAGTAAATAAGGAGAGGCTGTCTGGCTTACCCAGGATAACTAGCTGTGCTTCAACCATTTATTTTAGTTATTCTTCCAAGCGGGTTTCCCTGTTGTAAGGGGATTCCAATTTACTAATATCACAGAACACATTTACAGTTTATTACCTGAATTCTGAAAAGACTCATTCATGTAATTTCTTCCAAGTCCTGTCTCAGGCTAGCTAAGCTCTGCCGAGTTACTCAAATTACTCGAGATGTTTTTTGTTCTGGCTATAAGTGCACAACTCTTTTTTTTTTTTTTTTTTTTTTAAAAAAAAAAAAAAGAGATCACATGTATTCTCTGTATCTTTTTTTCACATCTTTTTTAGGTTGAAATGTTCCTGAATTTCTTTCTCAAGAGTCCGCAGACTTGACTGGGTGAGGAAATCCTTTCCTCACTTTACATAGTACTTTAAATAAACTATTATGTCTCACATCAAACTTTTATAATAAAAGAAAGCGAGGCACATCATAATACTTGACTGCGCTGTATAATACTCTACAACTAATGAAAAATCTTCTGTATGAAGTTAAAAGTATAAAAAAGTAATCAAGTAGTTTTTTTATGTTAAAAGAACAACAGTATTTCTGAGCTGTTGTAAAGCAGTAGAGATCAGCTTTGGAGGAATTTATATTTTATCGTCAGAAATGGAGCTTTGATGGCAGAGGCTGAGAATTCATCTCCTTGAACGGCCTCCGTGGTTCTTCCCGGGATGGGGGCAGGTTGGTCATCTCCGCTGGACCAGCCTCTGTCCGTAGGGCAAAGCACAGAGCAGGGCAGGAAAGCACGGATGAGTTGGGTTACCTGCTCTGGAGTCTGGTGGTTTAGCAACGGAGGTATTTCGGGGATGGGAAACAAGCTGTGACAGGACCAGCAGTAGTTGATAGTTGGGCTACTGGGCTGGGTTCTTGGTTGTTGGTGGCCATGAGGCTCCTGGTCGCCCTGCGGGCACAGCTCTCCATTGCTGTTCTGCTGGCACAGGCAAACAGGTGAAGAATTGGAGCCATTTGGAAATGGGGCAGTCTAACAAAGCCTCGGAGAAGATCTGATTCTGGGTGAGGCTGCTGTTAGGACTTGTTCCTCCCCCTGCACAGGTTGTTTCTGCAGAGGCTGTTCCCTCTTGGTGGGCAGACTTTGAAAGCGTGGTCGCCCGTATCATTAAGGGAAGACGATGATTCACAGGAGCGAGTTCCTGATGTTCCTTCCTCTCAGAATTGCTGTGAACGTTCGTGGGGGAAAATGTGGTTAAAGCTGATATTGGAGAGATTTGTCCACATGCAGAGGCACAGTTATGTAACGGGGATTTAAAGGACAACGAGTACTGTTGTCTGCTGGCAAACTACAACGAAAACGTGACCGGTTCGGAAAGGCAGACTCTACATCTAACACCAACACACAAAGCTGGGGGAATGTGATTATTCCAGGCTTTGTTTCTTTGATCCCCAAACGTTTGCATAATATTCCCAACTCTTTAGGCACAGCAGAGGGAAAGTGCGATCAAGGAAAGAGTTAATTAAGGTTTTTGGATGAGTGAGCCCTGCAAGCATGCCTCAGTCTAGCAGGGCTTTCTGCCCTGCTGCTCAGCCTGTGGCCGGTCCCCGTGATGGCCCTGCGGTAGCCTCGGACCCGGCGCACGCCCAGCTGGTGTCAGGTTGAGTTTGGCCGTGGTTGGAAACCACGTTGTGCTGATCTGCCTTTTGGCTTTTGGTTTTGGTTTTTCTTTTTTTCGCTATGTAAAGGCAGCGGAGCAGAAGATCGTGAGAGCACTCAAGTATATCGCGAGGGAGGGTAAGCTGTATGAATGGATGCTTGCAAGAGGGATGGCTCGGGGGCTCAGCGGGGCATAGAGGGAGGAGAGGAATGAGGGGATGGGATAAACGGAGGTGGGTGGTTGTGGAGCGAGACTGAGAATCGTGGTCGGAGTGGGAGATGCCCTCGTAGCCCCTGTCCCCAGGGACTGTCTGAATCCTGTCCCTGCTCTTCACCTGAGCTGAAGCTGGCTTGATTCTTTAATGTGAGATGGGGCTTGGAGGATTTCTTCTCCCTGGGTTGCATTTTGCCCAAATTACTCTTTCTCTTCACCTGTGAGTTCCATTAGTAGTGAATCGTGGAAAAGCTGTGACCATCTTCTCTGCCGTTCTGGTGCGACACAGGGTCTGTGCTGCTCGTCAGCTGCTTTTCAGAGCAGCGCCTTTGCTGTCTCACTCGTCACCTGCCGTGCCACGGTGGGAAACGAAAGCTGGCATCTCCCACAGAGAGGGGAAAATGCGAATGAGGGAGCTTGCCCAGGTGGTGTGAGGAAGGAGGATGCCCCGATGAGAACCAGCAGCACAGTCCCCTTGGTGGTCTAGGAGGGCATCTAATTGGGATGTACGAGCCTCTTCAGACCTTTCTGGAAAACTGCTTCTGTTTAAAGATTAATATCCCAAGTACTGCAGTGCCCGTAGGCTTTTCTGGATTTTTTTTCCTCTAACTGGGGTGCCATGTTCCATGGGTTTAAGGCAAAAGGAGTGAACCAAGACACCCAAAAGGTTTTCCAGAAAATGAATTAGAGCAGTGTTGTGTTCCAGATCCCACAGTAAACTAAACCAACAGCTCAAAGTTTGAATGGTCATACTAACGTCAACTGGCTGCTGACTGCTGAAATGCTATCTTTTTTTTTTTTTTTTACTTTTCACACTAATGAAGAATCTGTGAGAAAACTGCTCTCCGCTCTTTCTAAAAGCGGGGATATGTGTCGGCAGGGGCGTTGTGAACCACGAGCTCTACTTTCAACTCCTGTTCCCCGGTTTCCTAATCTTAGTATACAAGATGTTGGGCAATTCCTGTGGGAAACAAACAACAGGCTTGCCAGTGCAAACCACCTTGGGCGTCTCGCATTGAGAAAGATGCGGACTGGGCAGTCAGTCAGAACCCAGCCTGTGGTTACAACAGAGAGCAGAGATCTGGAGTACCTGGCTGCTAGTGAGAGATGGGTTGTCCAGGCTGAGGAGGAGGTGACTGAAATAAAGACATTGAAGATAAAGGTATCTGAAGAAGAATATCTGAAAAGAAGACCCCAAAGCCTACTTAAAAGAGGAGTTGAGTAAATGATTCTTCATGCCCGCTATGTACAGGCAAATAATTAAGGGGTTTAAAATGAAACTAGAGCGAGGTATAGACTGGGCAAAAGGGAGAGCAGTTGGGTGTTGACAGATATTCCCTAGGGAGACTCACTGAAGCTGCTGTACAGGTCTATCAGGAATAATTTAGAAGTTGTTGCTCCGCTCTTGGAGCAAGGGAGCGGGCTGGTGATATTTCCTGGTGACTTCCAAATCCACTTGATGCGATTCTCTTATTCCGTGGTAGGGCATTGGCTGCGTATTCAGGGTTACAACCTTTCCTTTCATATTGTTGTGGTGAGCCCCGTGAGCACCGTTCTTTCAGTCAGCAAGTGGTTTTATATAAGTTTGGTTTAGACTGGTAAGGAGCCAACGTAAACTGAACGGTCATATGTCATCTTTAAATTGAGCTGCTGGCAAACTGTATTTGCATTTATTTCATTAAGAATGCGTTGAACCGGTTTCAGATAGCGTAAGGGTTATGGTGCAATTTCAGATAATAGCCCAGCCAACAAAAACTGTTCCTGTTTTCCTTATGGAGGAATCAGGCACCAAAGAGAAGCAGTGACTTGTCCGGCTGCAGGGACTACCCTTACGGTTGTGGTCGCTGTCTTTGGGAAGGAAGAATGTGTCATGTAGAGTGATGAAGTGAATGGAGAACCTGCTTGTAAGTAAGGCTAGACTTAGCTCAGTTAGCCTGGCTGAGCTAGAGGGGTTGTAATAAGTCTGTTAAAAGTTGAAGGAAGGGAAGATTCACTAGAGAGAAGAGAGCCGTGAAGGCTCCGTTCGGATGAGGTTGACTTGGGAAGCAATGTATCTCAACTGGCCTTGAGTTAGCGAAGCAAAGACAAGGGACGAGGTTTTAGCACAGCTTTGCTTTCAGAGTGGCATGACTAGAATCCTAATTGGTTTAAGATGAAGGTTGCTGACTTTATGAATGAGATTATCTGGCATGTCCTGCAGTTGACCTCGGAAGTTCTTCTGTAGGAGGCTTCCACAAGAAGCAGCTCTTCCTGCTAAGAGCTCGAGCTATTGCTTGTCTTTCCCAAAAGTCTTGAGCCTTATTGTCGAAATGTTCAGGTTTCATCCAGCACCTGCAACATGCTCGCACAGAGTGGAAGCTTTGGAGAGAGAAGCATCCACTTTAGTTTGGAAATCTCTTTGTTGTTATTTAGTGCTCATGTGGCTCCTGAATTGCTCTTTGCTGTGATGTTTTTGTGGTTTTTTTTTTTAAAGGGCTGCTGTTATCCTCAAGTTAGGTCAGGTTTGCAATTGTACGAATCGCTGGATTTTCAACATACCTGTAAATATAAAGCTTTGTGTTTTCCAGGTAATGCTTCCTATTTAAAACAAACAAAAAACCCCCAAACAAAACAGGAAGAAAGACTCTTGTTCTGGTTGTGAGACATGATGCCTCTTAGGTTGTGCATTTGTGCTTTGGTTTATAGATTTAATTTTTTGTTGGAATTACAGGCAATGGCTGGAAGCTCTGAGTCAGAAAACTAACCCGAGCGGCTGATGCCAGTGGAGCCTTGAACTTGAGAGCAGAGATAAATTCATGTAACCTAATGGTTGCAATATAAATTGATTTGAAGAAAAAACATTGTTCTGTGCAAGTAAACTGTCCGATTGTCTCAGCACACAGAGATGATCACAACGTTTCAGCAGCTGAGACACTGGGGAGCCAGCAAGGGGAGCGGGCAGCGCCGCTGCACGGCCCCAGCTCTTCGCATCTCTCCATTCCCTTCGGATTTACCTTCTCGTCCAAAGGGTTGAGGTCATACGTGAACTGATTTTGTCCTCCTTACTTTATTGAGCTTCATTTTTATGGCCGTGGAAATAGTGGTAGAGTGCTCCCTGGGTGCTGACATTCCCTACTGTCTTTCTGATTTTGTTCTGCCTACTAGCGTCGATCCTTCTTCCTTCTTCCTTTTTTTCTCCTTTTTTTTCTTTTTTGAGGGTAGGAAAGAGGTTTTCAGTCAGTGTTTCTAGGGCTTAATTTGGAGGGATAACTGCACATCATATGGCAAGCCTGCAGAATTTCGCTTTCTAGAAGCGCCGTGACTGCGAGCACTTGCCAAGGTTGCCGTTTGTAAGGACACTTATGAGGAGCGATTGAGGGAACTGGGTCTGTTCAGTTTGACGAAGAGGAGGCTGAGGGGGGATCTCATCATGCTCTATAGTTACTTGAAAGGACATTGTAGAGAGGTTGGTGCTGGTCTCTTCTCACAGGTCATTAGGGACAGAACCAGGGGAATGGTTGCAAGTTGCAACAGGGCAGGTTTAGGCTGGACATTAGGAAGAAATTCTTCACGGAAAGCGTGGTCAGACCCTGGAACAGACTGCCTGGGGAGGGGGTTGAGTCGCCATCCCTGGGTGTGTTCAAGTGTCGTTTAGATGTGGTGTTGGGTGATACGGTTTAGGGGTGAGCTTGTAGTGTAGGGTTAATGGTTGGACTTGATGATCCCAAGAGTCTTTTCCAACCTGAATTGTTCTATGATTCTCTGATTCTATGACGCAATACTCTGAGGACGGTGTATCGAGCATCTTGCGAGATTTAAGAGCTAGTGTGTATCCCAGCAGAACATCCGTGGTGGGATTGAGTCGTAGTAGAGGAAAAACGCGATGCTCGAATCTCAAACACAGCGAAGCATTAGTGTGTAATTTTTGGCTAAGGCTAAACCACAGAGATTGACACTTGGTTTTCCACAAAGCCTCATCTCTTGAGAGTAGGTCTCCTGTTACTGGCTGGACACATGTTTAGTGAAGCAACCAAGTAAATAGACTAGAAGAAATCATTGGTTATTAACTTAAGGTTGGTTAAGAGAGACAGTAGTAATAAGAAAAGGGGAACTAATCCGATTTGTTATAGTGGCAAATCAGCTCTAAATTGATTACTGTAGAATCTTGATGTTGAAGGCTGGTTGTTTTGGGGTGAAATAATTCTTTGTTGGAAGTATAATTACTGTTTTCTCTAGACATTATTTTAACACACAGTATTGTTTCTATATGGATACAAAATGGGTGTGTATTTGCACTTCTCCCTTCCTGTTCTTCTGTCCAAGTTACATGATTGCTTTTTGTTCTTCTAAAGCTTTCTTGCTTCTAAAGCAAGAACGGAATGGAAATGGTGTTCCTATTGTGGCAAAGATTCGTGTTTGTGAGCCATCCCATCAATCACACCTCCTTTCCTTCCAAGTGTTTCCCGTGGCAAGAACAGCTGCTTAGGATAATACCACCGGATCCCAACGGGATGATTTTCCATATGCTCTTGTTTCAGGATAGAATTAAACCAACGGACCTCAACAGTGTTTTCTTACCCAAGAACGGGTCCCGTGAACAGAACATGGAGAGTTCTATTTAATAATTTGATAATTGACTTAATAATTAATTTAATAATGGCGTAAATGACTTCCACTAGTGTCCTTCTGGAGAGTGTTGCGGCGTCTCTGTGACTCAAACCGTTCTTCAGCACACGAAAGCAGATGGTGTTAAACAAGTCAGATGAGCGTCACGTATCCAATCTGGTGCCGGCTGCCGTGCCAACGGGGCAATGATTTATAAGATTGGGAGCTTGGAGGTTACTGCCAGGGGGAAGAAAATATTGCTTCTGTACTCTTTGCTGCAAGACGAGTAGTCGAGTGCCCAAGTTTCCTTAGGGATCTGTCTCCCCTTTTCTGAGTCTATAAATTTTGTTCTAGAATACAGACTCGGGTGATGTCCAGGGATCTGAGGCTGGTCTGTGTCCAGGTGAACTTTCAAGCGGGTGGGTGTTGGTCAGACTGGGCACACACAATAAATCCAGGGTGTCCTGAGCTTGCAGGGTGAGCTCCGACGGGGCACGCTGCGTGCGCGTGGATGGATAGTCTGTGCAGAAACCTCGCAGAAAAAGACAGCCCCAAGGCTGACTCTGGGTTCTCCTTGTGCCTGTCTTGCCCTGCATAATCATAACCTGGCAAAATCAGCATCTTGTGGTCCTGGTGCATCTGAGAATTGAATGCTAGTGCACTGCCTGGTATTTATTAAAATTTGGAAACTGGTGTGAAGGCTCAGAAATCCCTTGCAGCTTTCACGAGAGCGAAGCCCGTTGCTAGACAGCTGTGTGCGAACGCTTGGATAAACAGCCCCTGTGTTTCAGGGTTTGCTTTTTTTTCTTCACGTGTTTTTTGAACTTTTTTTGTACCTCTCACCTTAGCATATGCATCAGCATAAGCTGAAAAATAAAAGTGCAAGGTGCTGTTTCTGACTTCAGTTGCATGGACTGAAGCTGCGCCATGGGCTTTCAACTTGTGTAGCCTCAGATTTTACTGTGCCAGTGGGTTTTAAAGACAGCCTTGCCCTCTTATGTAAGCTTTTAAGGTATTTCCGTGCCTTATTAGTTCTTTTTATCACCGTATCGTACTTGAATTTACTATGCCGTTATAAAGAGAATGGGTATGTTGGGAGGAACTGGGCATGTTTTTGGGCAAGAATTGATGAAATTTCTGATCACTCTACTTGTAAGTTGAATTAGACTCATAGATCTAAATCCTTTGTTTGCTGTACCTTGCTGTTATCTCTCTAGAAAATGTGTAAAGAAATAAACCCAAAAAGTATTACTTAGAACATAAAGTCGGATTTTTAAAAGTTCATTTAAGGGAATGAAATGCTGCCTTAGTGGAGGGAGCTGGTGCCAGGCAAAGCTGTTCGAGTACTATAGAAGTGGTGCTATGCAGAAACAGTGATTTTATGAAGAGGTAAATGCAAACGTTTGAGGATATCCATTTTGACTTTAGTTTCAGTAAGTTTTTTGAATGTTTTCGTGCAAGAATGTATCCTACCATGTTTCTTTGTCCCAGGGTAGGGCCATTACTAATAATGTCCATGGTTAAATACAGTATTTTTTTTTCCTCAGTCTGCTCTGCAGACTTTCGTTTTTCTGTGTGAGTACCATTTTCCCCACGACTGAACAATAACTCATTGACTGATGAAGCCCTTCTGTGTACTCACCTGTCACTTATCCCAGGGACTGTGGGAAACGCAGTTCCAGGATTTAGATTCTTTACGGCGAGCATCCGCTGCTTCTGGCGATTTTTAAAAAAAAAAAAAAAAAGTCTGACTCGAATTGCTGGTTCCCCTTCCCCCGTAATTAAGCTGTTTCATAGGAGGAAAAAGCTTTCATGCTATACGAGCCACAGGGACTTCAGAGACCAGCATCTGCAATCTTAAAAGGGCATATTGATTGGTCTTTATTAATAGGGCAGTCTCTAAGGAGACATGAAATACTTGAAATTTGGAAAGTTTGAAGACAAATTATAAAGCGTTTTAAAATCGTATGAAAACGAGGCAGGGTTCCCAGGTTGTTTTTCCTAACTTCTAGTCAAGTTTTTCATGATGCTGTAGTTTGTGTTTTATAGGCGGTTAGCTTTTGCCGAGCAAAGAGATGCATCTTTGGGAAAAAAAATAAAAGACTTTATTATTTTTATAATTCCTTAATGAAAGTGGTTATCGGTAATATTATACATCAATTAAATACAGAACCATTTTGTTTAACGGGCATTGAGCGAAATGGATCTTACATCTTAAGTTTTGCAGGAAATGTGATTTGTCTTAAAAAACCTCAAGCAATCAGATCAGGTGGTGTCACCCAGTATATTTGTACACACTGGTTTTTTTGTTTCATTCAAAGAGATTTTAGTCTGTTTGCTGAAATTAATAGAGGAGGGTAAACGCTTCTGTTGAGTTCCTTCTCTGTGGGCGAGTTTTCAGCTCAGTAGTACCTTGGTGGTAGGCGTGAAGTTAAATGCTGGCTGAACTGAACAGAATTTTTATTTGCTTCACGTAGGCACGCATGATCGTTACAGATGTGCAAGAGCCGAGAAGGGTGTCATCTTTATAAACCTTAAGGGAGTGTGTAGGCTAAAGCTAGCTTTTGCATTTATTTTTTCCTATTCACAAAGTATTTTTTCAAGGGAGGGACAACAGAGGAAGGTTTTCTGTGTGCTTTTCTAACTAGTATTTGGCTTTACAAGTGTAGGAAATAATACGAGATAAAGCATACAACAAGCCTTTTTTGGCAAATGGTGTCTTTGTTGACAAGATCTTCTGCTTGCATTACTCAGTAAGTCTGTCTGTGAAGCCCAGACTACCAGGTCATTCTTTTCCATAACCTAGTTTTCCCATCTGAGAGTTTTCTAAGTATCCTCAAGCCAATTGCATCAGAAGCAGCGTGGCCGGCAGGTCGAGGGAGATGATTCTGCCCCTCTGCTCTGATCTGGTGAGACCCCACCTGCAGTTCTGTGTCCAGCTCTGGGCTTCCAGCACAGGAAAGACACAGACCCATTGGAGCGGGTCCAGAGGAGCCCACGAAGATGCGCAGGGGGCTGGAGCAGCTCCCCTGTGGGAACAGGCTGACAGAGTTGGGATTGTTCAGCCTGAAGCAGAGAAGGCTTCAGGGATACCTTATTGCGACCTGCCAGTGCTTAAAGAAAGATGGGGACAAAGTTTTTAGTCAGACCTGCTGCTATAGGAGAAGGAGTAATGGTATTAAACTCAAAGAAGATCAATTTTGACTAGATATAAGGAAACTTTTTTTTCTGGTGGTGAAACCCTGACACAGGTTGCCCAGGAAGGTGATGGATGTCGCATCCCTGGAGACATCCAAGGTCAGGCTGAATGGGGCTCTGCGCAGCCCAATCTAGTGAAAGATGTCCCTGGTTAGATTAGATGACCTTTAAAAGTCCCTTCCGTCCCAAACTGTGTTTCTGTTCTTGAAATCTTTAATAAAATGCTAGGTAGTGTTTTGTCCTCATAGCTTACTGATTAATACTGCTTTCTGTAGAGTCCCTGAATATCCGATGCTGTTTGTTAAATTCAGTATATGGAACATTCCTTATATCACATTATAAAATCCATGCTTCTGTAGGCTGGGGATTTTAGCGTATTGAACAGCTGGGATCTAGGGGTCTGAACACACTGACTCGTAAGAACTGTACCTACACCCATCAGTTGTGAATCTGCCCGTGCAAAATACGAGTTTTTGGTGGTTTTTTTTGCTTATCCAATTTTCATCCTCTTGTCATGATAGGCTGCAGGAATTCCTATCACTGGGCATTGCTCACGTTTGTTTAGATTTGATGCTGGTGCCTTAATGTTTTCATAGGTCCTGTCTAGCCGAGATTTGAACTATCTTGTTTGCGTTTGATAACCAGCATTTGGCTAGTATGCCAGGACCTCCGCCAAGTGCGTGTGTCTTGTAACACAACTGTGACTGTAACATAACTGTGTCACGGACATCAAGGCAGAAAGCGCCGTCGTCATCATCTAGCCGAATCTCTGGTGTGCCTTAGTCCAGGAGAGTTTTTTGAGATGAATCTCTGATCATCGCTTTCTCTGTCTCAGATCACTCGTGTGCCCAGCTTACACAAGTGTCTTTCGTGGTGACCCATCATCTTTATGCTTCAGCACTCTCCTAATTCTTCTCCAAGTGTAAAATCCGTTAGTAACGGTGGGCTTCTTTCACCGTTCTTTCTAAAAAGCTAAACCTAAGCCCCACAGAACCTCTTGAAAAGCATCAAGGACGTGTATTTTTATATTTCTAACTTGGATTTTGTAACTGATCGCTTACTCAGTTTTTCATCAATTTATGTAAATGAGTGTTTTCTGTTTCATTGTTATTCTTTCCTAATGTGAAGCAAATGCATTGCAGAAATGTGAGTTTGTGTCAATGCTATTATCTTTATCAATCCAAACATATAATGTCATTGGAAAGTGTCCAAGATCTGTTTCTCATAAACCCATGTTGATGTTACGCTTTCATGCTTTGCTCTTCACGGGATGGGAAGTTAAATTTTTAGCTGTTATTGTGTTTTAGCTGACAAGCTGGTGTTATTCTTTGGGACCGGGCTCTAGAATGCCAAGCTTTGCAGGAGGGAAAAGAAAAAGAAAGAAAACGGAAATATTCTGTTACAAATGTGATGATTTCAGCTTAATTCTTAACCAGTATGGGAGGCTTTGATTAATGCATCCTGGCCCGGAGTGCGGCGACTGCCTTTGAGTGTTTTCTAACGCGTTGTCAGGTGGTGTTAGGAAGACGCGAAAGGGGACAGCTCTTTTCAGCATTTAAAAAGGTTCCCAGGGAAGACGTTTCCAAACTCCAGATAAATTACTGCGTAAGCGCTCAGGAGCTGGGTTACCTCCATCTGCAAACTGTCTGCGGTGGTGAAAGGTCCCTGTCGCTGGTTTCTAAGGGTTTTGCCAGAATGCTACAGGAATGCTTGCTTCCAATCTCAGAGCAGTTACAGCAGAAAAGCTGCCCTGTTGGCTTTTCCATGTGTCTCTGTGCTATCCTTCGCGCAGATCTTTTCTTTCAAATCCTATTTCCAGCAGCAGTTGGTCCTCTTGCGCATGCTGTGGAGCAGGGAACGAGAGCCGGATCTTCCTGGGGCCTCCGAGACTCTTGACTTCCCAGCTGCAGGAGCTTAAGTTGAGTGTTTGCAGTGATGTGGCCCTCTGCAAGGAGGTTTTTTTCCGAAACGGAAAGAGCAAGTCATGTTATCGGACTGTTTTCCTGTATTTTTTTTCTAATGAACTCCCCCAGAAGGTCCGTGGCAAAATAACAGAAACAGGTTGAGAGGAGAAGGTGCCCATTATGGTGCTGCTTGTCCACAGATCTCCAGGGTGTGCCCTGGAACTCCTAAACAGCGTTTCGTGTCCTACAGATGTGAAATACGGGCGCAGAAGAATGGAATGACTACATGTAGGTGGCTCAGCAGGCCACAAGCTGAGGGAAGAACTGACAAAGTTTCTCTCCAGGATCCATTAAGCCAGCGTTAGCTTAAATTGAGGTCTCTGCGAAGACCCGTCAGTTTTCTGTTGTCTAGCTATTTTATATTCCTTTCCCTCAATATAATTAAGTTCAGCATGTACATATATAGACACGTGTGCACTTGTTTGGACTTAGTTGTTTTGTGAAAACAAAGACGTGAGACGTTCCGAGATGCTGAATTTTCTCTCGAAGGCTGCGTTGGGCAAGATTTCTGTCCTTGTCTGGCTTGTGCACCAAGACGGCTCTTGGCCGGGAAGAAAATAAAATCTGCCCAGCTGAATAAAGGCTGCAGGCACTGAGGTGAGAAGGGAGAGAGGAGGTGCACGTTCTTCTGCACGCAGAGCTCAGGGCGACCAAGCAAGACCAAGGGGACCTCTTAATGTTCTCGGTGCTCTTCTGGGCTCTGCTCAGCTTCGCTGACATGTTTTAAAGCCTTCAGGTATTACACTGCATTGGCTGGATGGGAATAAGTCAGAAGTGGCTTTTAACTCTGCTTTTACGTGACATGAAGTGGGTTTTTTTTGTGCGAAGAGTGATTGAGTTAAAGGTAGATTCATCGCTGTCTAAGACCCGGAGTTTGAAGAACTCAGAAAATATCTCTTTGTGCAGCCCATCACAGGCAGGGCTGTTCAATGGCCCGATTTGGCGAGTCTGGAGGTGTTTTGTAGTTTTGTTTTGGTTTTAAACTAATCTGAAAATTTTCGAGGTCATTTCCTGAAATAGATGTACTCAGTCTGTAATTAGAGGTTATTATGTCTGAAGGTCTGTCCGGTGGGTGTTTTCTAGGATTGGTAAGGCTCCCGACCCCGTGGGTGACCAGCGAATCCAACACAGTTCAGGGGCTTAATTTTGGAGACAGAACATGTATGTTCTAATTTGAATGATGTCCGGTGCAGATGTGGTATTTCCTGTTGCTGCATTTCTGCTTGAATAAAAGTTCCAAAGGGAACAGCTTGTTTTAAGCCACTTTGCTAAATTAGCATATTTTGCGAGTGGTGAAAACTAATACGAAGTTAAAAAATTTAAATGCCTTTATATAAACATCACATTTATGTTCTTCCATTTATAAGGTGCCAGCAGATAGAAATGATCCTGGTTTAGCTAGTGCTCGGCTTTGCTGCTGCTGCAAAGAAAATGTTAATAAATCATAGAATATTTTACTGAAATTGTAAAGCCATGCAAATGGTTGGTTTTTTGTTTTGGGCTGGGTTTTTTTTCCTCTTTTGACAGATTTTTACCATTCAAAACACCTGTGATGCTCAAAGGGACATGTTATGTGACTGTGCTCAGGTCACAGTGAAACTTTCGTTATTCCTGAATGATTGAGTGTGACTAAGCATCCTGTTCTCTGCTGAGGGTCACAGATGTGTCACAATTAATTCAGCACTACTAATACTTCACTTTACGCGTGTTTTTACAAACTGAAGTACGGAATTGCTGGGTTACGGCAGGGTAGGAAACGGTGCCAATACTGGGGATGAAAATGAAGTGTGCCCGTCGGAAAGGCAGGATTGAATGCTGCGCGAGACACGCTCGGATTTAAATGTGCCAGGGCAAAGCTAAATAAAACGTCTTCTGCTAATTCTTTATGCTGGGTTAATTGCCGTGATTAAATTTGCAAAGGCATCAGCCATTTTACTGAGGAATTTGTGTCTTTGAGTTTTCCAGCCTCTGACTTGTGCTCTTCCAGACCTTGTAGAGGTGGTGACAGAAGCAGGAGCGCACTGCGGGTGGGTCGGGGATGAACCCGTGGGTACATCGGCTTTCGGCTTCATCTGTTTGAGACGTCTTGTCTTGTAGTCTTAGATGTTTTACATGCCCAAATCCTGTGTTTACGGGTGACCTAAAGTAGGTGAAGCAAAAATGCTTCTTAAAAACCAGCACAAACTGTTGCATAAACTTTAATGAATGCTAGGTTCATGAGTGAACACCTGAAAATACCAAAGCACCAAACTCTAATGGCATGTCTAAAATAGGTTTTTTTGATGGGTTTTTGTTTTGTTTTCTTCTTTCTGTGTGAGCAGAGCTGATGTGGTGTCGACAGGGTTCGTACGTTTTTGGCTTCTTTTCCCACGTTGGTTTCACATTTTCTTTTGAAAAAATCATTTTGAGAGGCAAGCCTGAACTGTTTCTGGTATTTCATCTAAAATTGCAAGCTTATGTGAAAACCATGAAGCATTGGTAATTAAGAGAGCCAACAGGGTGCTACCTGCAATTAATTCAATTGCTTGTGACAAGAACTTTTTTGTTTGACCATAGACTATCGTGGCGCAGTTGTGTTGGGAGCTTTTGATCTGAAAAACACGATCTCTGCGCATGGCGTTGGGCTTCTTAGGTGTTTTCATGGCTCTTGTGTTGAGATTTGTGATTTGAGATGTTGGTCCCCTTTCCTCCTGCACCTTGCAGGACGAGGTTTTTAAGTTCTGACGTTCAGCTGAAGGTGCGACTCTCATCATTCCTCTGCCAAAAAAACCTTTGACGTGTCACTTCAGAAATTTAAAAAGCAGCAAGCTGAACTTGCATCCAGCAAAAAAAAAAAAAAAAAAAGAGCAAGCTCAGCTTTTTCTGCAGTGCCAGATTTAGCTTTGAAGATCTGAATTCAGCTCCTTGTTTTCTGTAGATTTCCAGCAATGACTTGGGCAAATAAGTAAATCTCTCTCAGCCTGTTCTGTAGCCCCTGTTCATTGAATTGCGAGCATCCTGGGGGGCAGAGGCTGCTTTTTACGCACTTGGAAAATGAGTTACTGCTGGGAAACCTCTCTCTGTTCTTCACTAATACAGCTAACAAACAGCAGGCTGTAACTGTACTGAGGGTGACTTGGTGAAGAAGCATGTTGGCTGAATGCTGGTATGTAATGAAGCTGTGAAAATTTTTCTCCTGCTTTGCAGGTTGTCCAAAGGCATCTGCTGTTTGTTCACAGAAAGGGGATTTTGTCCTTAAGGGTCGCTTTAAATGATGTGTGCGTATAAGTAAATGTGCAGAGTGTGGGAATAAAAAGCCTTGAATGCTATGAAAAATTTATAGCACAGGCAAAATAATAATAAAGGCATAGAGCTGGTACAGGAAAGCAGCTACTTCAGTAATACCGAGCTCTTCACAGCCCTAGCTGCTGCGTGCCTGAGCTTGCTTTTGCTCCCAGTTAACGTCTTCAGGAGAAATTCTCGATTCTTCTGAGAGAGGATTAGACAAGTTGCAATGTGAAATGCGAAAGGCGATTGCATTGCATGAGTAACGTTTTCATTTTACATACAAAAACTGGTTTTATTCTTTCCTTCTGAAATATGTTCTTGCTCATCTTTGTTTCTAAAGGCTTATGGATTTTTAATACTTCTAATACTTTTGCAAAGCTGTGACATTTCCCTGAGGAGGAGGTACTGACAATACACTGGAACGCGTGACCGCAGGGCAGACCACAACTGCGGTTCGCTTCATAAATCCACAATAAACCAACAGACAGCTACGTAGGAGAAAGCTGGCAATGGGTCCCACTGCTGCTTTCATATCTCAAGGCCATCTCTAATTAGGGGAGTAGTTGCGGTACGTGAGCAAATGTACAGATTTGGCACGCAGACGTGGAGATGTAACGGTGTGGCCAGATGTTCGTTCTGCTGATTTGGAGTTCTGTTCCTGTGTCAGAAGTGCCTCTTCAGTTTCCTTTCCGTCGTCACTAATAGGTGTCAGAGGTGTTCCAGCTTCTGCAGGACGGAGGTGAGCCCTTCCCTTGTTTGCTCACCTGCTGCTCCTGCTCGCCTCACCGGGTGGATCTTAATCCGTTCCAAAATGGGGACTTTGGCCTGTTAGGCAAAATTAAACAACCGTGTGAGTTTAAGTGATTCAACAGAAACCCAACCGCTTGATTTCTAGGCTAGCTGGGCACAGAAATACAAGTCCTTAGGCAAGATACCCAAGTCGTGTGCCAGGGAAGGAGACACGCTCGCACAGATGTGTGGACAGGAGGGGAGGGGGCTTTCAGATGTCCTTAGCGAGGCTCTAACGCGCCAAACGGGACCTGTTGGAGCTCGGCTGTTGGGTTCTTTCCAAATAGCGAAGGGTCTTCTGGGCCAGAACCTCTCTTGACTGACTGAATCCAGCTGTATCGTGGCCCAGGCTCGCTCTCTGGCAAGTGCGAGTTTATTCTTAAGTCACTGCCACTTAGATAAAGTGTTTAGAGAAGTTAATTTTTCTTTTTAATGTCAATGGAAATCTAAGATTTTAAAAGGAGGAACTTAAACACAGCGAAACTGCAAAGCAGTACAGCTCTCTGGTAATAACTTTGCTTCAAACTCTGCTCTTATATGGTTATAGGCATTGCTTTTGTGTACTTTTATTTCTTTTGTGTACTTTTATTTCTTTCGTTTGATCTCTTTTCCTCGTGGGGTGAGGTCTTTTATTCCCAAATCTGTTAGCCTCTCACAAGCAGACGAGAAACTTGACCTCAGTTGTTAATCTTTCTTAGAACTCTCCTAAAGGCTCAGGTGAAAGCCAGTCTCTTGCTTGTATAACTTTGAAAGTCTTAGTCAGAGCCCATATGTTACAACCTGGAGGAAATGATGCTGGGGGATGACTAACGGAACATGTTCCCGCTGTTAATTTGGGTGTCATTCCAGAAATTTAATTTGTAAGCTTTCCTTCTCATTTTGTTAACACATTAACTTACTAATTCCAGGTTTTGCTGTTGTTCCCCACTAAGGAACTTAATGAAGGGATAAATTTTATATTAACAGAGTTACTTCTTCGTCTTGCCTGCGACGAGTGGGAAGAAGCAGAGAGCATACATGTGTTAGATTAGCAGAAATCTGGTTTATGGAAAGGAAAGTCACTACAATGTAGTTTCCTGCTGCAAACACTGTCTTACTGAATGGGTAATTTACCAAGAGCGAGGCTGTAAAGTACTAATTGGGAGTTAATTCTTCCATCCAAAAAGAAGCCAATAGCTTGCAGTGATTTGATGCTTAAAACTGACCGTGCGGTTACAGAATCATAGTATCGGTTATATATATAATATATAACCTGATTTGCAGCGGGAAAGCTAGGAAAATTAATGAAGAGAAGGTAGCTTACAATTCATAACCTCTTCTTACCACTCATTTCGTATTATTCTGGTAGATTGCCCGTCGTAGGGAAGGAGACGCTGTATAAGCCCAGGCCAATTAATGCTTATTGCCCTGTGTGAGAGGCGAAATCATGGAGCCGTAACCCAGCCAGGCTGCGAGCTGACTGGGCAGGGTCTGGGTGACCGGTGATGCTCTGCCTGGGCCACAGTAAATAACAGGCAGTTGAAGAGTTTCCCTGTGTAGGCATTTGCAAAGATGATCCATCTGAAGTTCTGAGGGTAGGAAATCTCGATGTTTCTGTGCCAACTGCTGTGCTGGATCCAGCTGTGCTGTGCTGGCTCCAGCTGTGCTGTGCTGGATCCAGCTGTGCCACTCACAACGTCTGTGCTGACGCCTTTTAAGCTGACTATTCTACAGAGTTTATTAAGACAGAGAAAGAAGTTAAATTTACAGATTGTTTTGCAGCAGCTGTCTCATTTCTTGCTTGGTTCTCTTTAACTTTAGTTTGTCTGGAAAAGTTGAACCGACTTGTTGCGATTGCTGTGGACTTTTGAAGGTTGAAGTTTATTTTAGAAACGTTGCCACTAAGTACTCGGCTTGAGAAGCTTTCAATTACTTGAAATGGAATTATAGTGTCACCTCCTGAGCCAAGACTTTGTGTCCAGTGAGGAGGGAGAAGCGTTAATGCCTTAAAATGAGAGGAACTGTGTAGATATCAGTCATAGAAAGGTTTGGGTTGAAAAGGACCTTTAAAGGTCATCTCGTTCAAGCCCTCCTACAGTGAGCAGGGATGTCTTTCACTCCATCAGGTTGCTCAGAGCCCCATCAAGCCTGGCCTTGGATGTTTCCTGGAACGGAGCATCTACCACCTCTCCGGGTAACTTGTGCCGATGCCTCACCGTCCCCACAGAGAAGAATTTTTTTCCTATTTTCCGGTCTAAATCTCACCTCTTTCAGTTTGAAACCATTACTCCGTGTTTCCCGGAATGGGGCATCTACCACCTCTCCGGGTAACCTGTGCCGATGCCTCACCGTCCCCACAGAAAAGAATTTTTTCCTGATTTCTGATCTAAGTCTCACCTCTTTCAGTTTGAAACCATTACTCCTCGTCCTATCACTGCACTCCCTGACCAAGAATACCTCTCCATCTTCCCTGCAGCCCCTTTAAGCCCTGGCAGGCAGCAACAGGTCTCCTCAGAGCTTTCTCTTCTCCTGGCTGAACAACCCCAACTCTCTCAGCCTGTCCCCATATGGGAGGCGCTCCAGCCCCCTGCGCATTTTTGTGGCCTCCTCTGAACCTGCTCCTACAGGTCCTTGCCTTTTTTCTATGATTCAGCTAATACCTTGAGAAGAATATTTTCCAGATTTCCTATCTGGAGGAAGCCTAGAGTAGCAGTAAGGCCGTAAGTGCGGTGGAGCAGACTGAGCAATGAGCCTGTTGGTCAAGCAGGCGTGATGCTGTTGCAGTTGCGAAGCTGTGGAGCAACAGGAGCATCATGTGTGTTCCTAAGGCTTCTTGTTTGATTGTACAGGGTTGTAAACATCTGCTGCTGCAGATAGCATGGATGGATGATGACTCTGTGGGTCAACCTGGAAACTTGCTTCGTTCCCCCATATTTTGAGAAATTTGGATTATGCAAAGTGATGCCTTACATCTAGTTAAGTGGATTAGCTTCCTCTGGCGTGACCTTTCCAAAGAATCCTGCTCCCCATCTTTATTGAATCATGGAATCATGGAATCCTAGACTGGCCTAGGCTGGAAGGGACCTTAGAGATCATCTAGTCCAACCTCCCTGTCATGGGCAGGGACGCCTCTCGACTAGATCAGGCAACACATGGGGACCGAGCGGGAATTGAACCCGCGACTTCGGTGTTGGTCCTTGTTGTCAGCACCGCGCTCAAACCACTGAGCTAACCGGCCCCCTAAAATTTGATGTCCTGAGGCTGTTTCAGCCGTACGCCCTTACCTTCAATGTAAAGACATTTTGCCTTGTGGGCACTCTATGATGGGGAATAAATGTCTGTGACCCCCACGAAGGTTTAGATTAAACCCCGAGTGAGTCACGCAATTAAACGGGTGGTTTTGCTGCCTCTGAGTAGAAAACAGTTCAACCGTTAAGCCCTTTCAGAAAGAGCTTGTGCTTTGGCCAATGTGGCCACTCGTGACTCGTGTCAGGTTCAGCCTGGGGGAATGTAGGAGAGGTCGGCTGAGCCCTCACAGCCCTGGAAACCCTTCCCGTGGGGGGGAACACAACATTTGAGGGCAGCTGCCCTACCCCAAGCCCTGCCCTTGCCTCTCCTTTCAAGTGTCGATGCTGCACGCGGGCTTTCTCCTCAGAAAGATAGATGCTCAGCCGTCATGCTGCAAAAGAAAAATCCGGATTCTTTCTGCTGAGCTTATAGATAAAACACATAATTGTCTTCCAGCTTTGTTGCTGTTGCCCAGCTTTTGCTGTCTTAGTACTTTGAATTCGGGCAGCAGCCCAGATGATGTGATGCTCCTTGTAATACACAGAATATGATGGTCTGCAATGGCTGAGGGGTGTATTTTAAAGGTACCCTTAAAGTAACGGTGGAAAATTTCTCACAGTGCTTAGAAATCTGGGAATGAGAGTTAAAGGGTATGGTGTTACTCTTTCCGGGGGGTTTTTTATTTTATATTACTGTAATTAGAAGGTTTTTTTTAGACTGCAGGGTCTGTGTCACTGCCTTTTCCTTTTTCCGCTAGCCCACACTCTGCTCTTCCTGTCTCACCCAAGGACTCGCTCCTTTTCCTCCTTAATATAGCAGCGCGTCTGATTTATTCTGCAGCGTTTAAATTAAGGGCAAACCCAGCAGTAGGGGAAGAAGTGATGGATTTGAAAGCAATTCTCAGGCTCCTCTGTCCTGGCTCATTAAAGAGCCTTTTTTTTTTCCTTTTTTTCCTTTTTTCTTTTTTCTTTTTTCTTCTTTTTCTTTTTTCTTCTTTTTTCTTCTTTTTTCTTTTTTCTTTTCTTCTTTTTTCTTCTTTTTTCTTCTTTTTTCTTCTTTTTTCTTTTTTCTTTTTCTTTTTCTTTTTCTTTTTCTTTTTCTTTTTCTTTTTCTTTTTCTTTTTCTTTTTCTTTTTCTTTTTCTTTTTCTTTTTCTTTTTCTTTTTCTTTTTCTTTTTTCCTTCCTCCTTCCTCCTCTTTTTCTTTTTCTTTTTCTTTTTCTTTTTCTTTTTCTTTTTCTTTTTCTTTTTCTTTTTCTTTTTCTTTTTCTTTTTCTTTTTCTTTTTCTTTTTCTTTTTCTTTTTCTTTTTCTTTTTCTTTTTCTTTTTCTTTTTCTTTTTCTTTTTCTTTTTCTTTTTCTTTTTCTTTTTCTTTTTCTTTCTTCCTCCTTCCTCCTTCCTCCTTTTTTTTGCTTTTTGCTTTTTTTGCCTTTTTTCCTTTTTTCCCTTCTTTTCCTTTTTTCGCCTTTTTTTTTGCTTTTTTTTTAAAAATTTTGCCCTTTTTTGAGGGGGGTTAATAAAGCCAAGGCTACCGAGCAGCCGCAATGCCACCTTGCTCCCGGCATCCCACTGTGCCAGCCCAGGCGGCTGCTCTGCTGCTGGGGGCAGCGTCAGCTCTGATGTTGCTCTATAAAATGTAAAGGAAACTGAGAAGCTCCTCAGTGACCACGACGTAAAATGGAAATGCTCCCCCTGAGGTTTTCTGTCTTTCGAAAAGAGCCAACGCGGTGACGTTTCAACCCGGGTTTTCCTCTTGTGAAGCCTGGGTGAAGCTGACCTGTTGGTATCCGTGGAAATTCTCATTCTCGTGTCGAGTTCTTTGGGATCGCAGATGAGGGCTGGCTACCAAAAAGACAGCGTTCTCGTCCCTCCACATGTTGCTTACAAATCAGCCGAGTGCCAGTTTGATTCACTATAAGTTATAAACATGCCTAAACGAACCGAGAAAAGGAGGATTGTCTGAGGTTAAAATATGAACTAATTAATCTGTAGTGATTGGTGAGCCTTTGCTTCTCTAAGTAAGAACAGTTACACAATTGTGCCTTTTAAAGAACCAAAAAAAAAAAGCTGAATTTCTAGGGCAGTGGAGGGAAGTGCTGCCCAACCAACCACCCAGGGAAGACAAACAGTGACGGGGTGGTTTTCAGTGAAACTCCCGTTTTGCTCTCTTACAGCATCCGAGCTGCTTGCTGTAGGGGTCTCAACAGAATCGTAGAATCGTTTAGGTTGGCAAAGACTTTTCAGCTCATCGAGTCCAACCGCTAACCCAGCAGTGCCAGCCCCACCACTGACCCGTGTCCCTGAGCACCACAGCCCTTTCAGTGAAGAATTTTTTCCTTATGTCCAATCTAAACCTCCCCTGGCACAACTTGAGGCTGTTTCCCCTCGTACTGTCACTTTTTCCTCACTTTAGATGGGAAAGTCTGTGTTTCTAATGAGGGCCGAGCAGCCCAACGAGGTTCTGCTGACAGAGAGGACAGGCTCTGCGTGCTCCTCACAGGGTCACCTCGCAGCCTGGAATCTATCTTAAATGTTCCTCAATTTCTCCAGGAAATGCAGAATAGTACAATATAACATCAAAAAGAATAGATGTTGCCACGTGGCCAGTGGCAAGCCTGCAGGAAAGGCTGAAGGATGTTTTCAAATCCTTCCCTTGTCAACTTAAAAGTGTGTAAAATTAGAGCAGCAAACAAATAGGGGAAAAAAAAAGAAAGTATTGGAGGGTTGTGGGTTTTTTTTTTGTTTCGGTTTTCTTGATTTTTTTTTGTGTTTTTTTGGAGGGGACTGTTATTTTATTTCATCCCTAAAGCAACGGGGTGGGCTGTACAGTCCAGCGTGGTCGTGGGGAGATCTCAGCTGGTGCCAGGAGCAGCCGCAGCCATAAAAGACAGCGGCCGCTTCGCTGTGAGGACGGTGGCACCTGGAAACCAAATCCAGCGTGTGCTGATCTGTCAGATTCCAAGCCTCGCGAAACCCAAACGAGAAGGAAATAGCTGCGTGTCGATCCGTCGAGCCACGGGTGTGTTGATGTTGCCTGAAATATTAATGCTGTCATGTAGCATCGTGTGGCACAGACATCTCTTTGTTTGGAGGCGAGTCTTTGTCTTCTTGACACTGGATTTAAGGCGAGTGCCCTAGTTCATGCCCGCTGCTCATCTCTTACGTAAAAGATTTTATAATTGCTCTTGATGGAAGCATAAAACAAGTCTAAAATGCTGCATGCCCTAGCAGTGTGGTGGCTTTGTTTTATTTTTGTCCGTTCACGACTAATAATGTCTCGTTTTGGGTCATAGGACAGAAAACTCACAAAAGTAGAGAGGCAGAGATTTAAAGAGGAAGCAGAAATGTTGAAAGGTCTACAGCATCCCAACATTGTGAGGTTTTATGACTTCTGGGAATCCTGTGTAAAAGGCAAAAGATGCATCGTGCTGGTTACCGAATTGATGACCTCTGGAACGCTAAAGACGTAAGTACTGTGCTCCTGGTGACGGAGGCTAAGAATAGCGATGGAAATTTTTAGAAAAATCCTACTTTCATGTTCTGAAAAAAAGGCATCTCCGGATGAAAGAGGAAAAAAAAAAACAACCCACAACGCTGTTCTCTGGTGTCTGTCATTTGTCCCTGCATTTGAACTGCTTTGAGCTGACAGGAAGAATTTCGGCCTCCGTCTCTCTTTCACTGCTCTCCTGCTTCAGTTACGCAACTAGAAGCTGTTCTCTGTGTGTCTCATCTTCTGCCTGCGACGTTTCAATTTGTCAGGGTGTGCTTTTGTGATTGCTTTTGGGCTTGCATTTGCATGTTCTGCTAGGAAATTCAGATGGAGTAGCACTTGAGTGGTAGAGTCTCTTTCTGAAGCAGAAGGTGCTCCAGGTTATCTACTAAACAATATTAATTAATAGCTTTGGGTGCTGACAATCTTCTTAAGGCTGATGTAAAACAGTTGGCGTGAGTCACAGAACAGATTTTCAGCCCCAATGGGAGCAGGACTCATCGCTGTGTAGATCCAGCAAGCTACTCTGCCAGTGCACCAGCAGATTCTACGCTTTTCCCAAAATGTTCCCTCCCCAGCAGAGTTTTAGATAAATGGAAAAAAATGCAGGTGCGTGATGGAGAGCTCAAAGTCTTGTGGTTAAAATGAAACTTTGGTATTCTTCTAATTTGAGTATGTGGAACATAGTCTAAAGCTGTTCTCCTGCGTGAAGTGAATTGCTGTACTGTTAGACTAGCAAATATTTGGTTCTATTTGCACCAAAAGTGCTTATTATCTTTCTCCCTGAAAATGAATTCTCCAATTCCTCCACTGAAAAATATGTGTTTCTTTCAATTTTGTGATATTTCTGAGCCGCTATTACGGCGTGCAATAAGGGGCTTTTATCCAGAATGGAGTTTCAGATATTAAAGCCCCTAAAATCTGTAGTAACGCTTCATTTTCTTTGTACCCATTTCTGTGAATGTTTGTGTTCTAGGTATCTGAAGAGATTTAAAGTGATGAAGCCAAAAGTCCTGCGTAGTTGGTGCCGGCAAATCCTGAAGGGTCTTCTTTTCTTGCACACAAGAACTCCACCGATAATTCACAGAGACTTAAAATGTGACAATATTTTCATTACTGGACCAACTGGATCTGTGAAAATAGGAGACTTGGGTCTGGCAACCCTCAAGAGAGCTTCATTTGCCAAAAGTGTAATAGGTAATCTGCCTGTTCTCCTCGACTTCCTTCTGTTGGTGTGGTGCTTGTCTTTTTATTATCTTTCTTTCACGTTTTGCATCAGTGGCTTTTTTCACTTGTAGGTTGCTGGTAGAGATGAAAGTGGTTTTGTGACTTTATGCCACTATACAAATCTCCATCAGGAGGAAATGGTCTCTTGACTTCCTCTTCTCCTTCTTTCTGTATCACCATGGTGAAACACTTTTTAGATGTTGTTTCTTTTTTTTTTAATTGAAATATTACTTGGTACCCATAATTCTGGAGAAACAATGCTGAAACTGAAGGAAGTTACCATGCATGTAGTTTTATTTCAGCTTATAATATAAATGGCAATTGGGTTCTAGGTAATTAGAGTTAGTAGACTGATAGTGACAACGACTGTTGCCTTGCTATATATGAAAATAGCATCCTAACTTCCAAGCAGTAGTTGCTTAAATAATTACTTTAGCATCTCAGATTTTCAGAGATTGCAATTCTTTACAATTACTTGTACAAAAATATCAACCTTAACACTTAGGGAGCCTGGTATCATTGAAGTCAAAAGGACAGAAATTTCAGATATATACTTGGCTACTGTGGGTCTGCTTAATAATCTCATTGATTTTAGTGAAATCATGTTGGTTTATATGGATTAAGTTTCTCTAGTTTTTAAGTTCTAATAATTACTGTCGAGGGACAGTATTTCTTTTTGCAGTGTAACAGTTGTCCACGGGACATAATGGCATAATATCAGTAATAGCATTGTGAGTTGTGGTAAAATCAGTGTTACCACAGCCCTGTCAAAGGATGCTCATGTACTGAAAAGAGCTGCGGGTTGTGGGCATTTATTTTGGCCGTAAAACCAAGCTTATCTTTTATCCTGAGCAGTGCCACTCCAAGGAGAGAATTAGGAAGGCTTGGAAATGCTGGTGAGATGAGTAATTCTGCCCCCTCTGTAGATGTAGGAGCTTTAAAGGAATATCAGTAGCTGCAGTTTTCCATCGGCTTGAGCGGAATGAAGTCAGCGTGGCTGAGGGCCGGTTGTTCCCTTGCTGCCTTCGTGCCATCGCTAATGCTCGCCTGACCTTGCGGTGTATCTCTGCGGGGAGCCGAGCCAGGGCAAAACTCCTTTGCCAGGAGAAGCTGAGTAGATGCTGAGCGGCTTTACGTTTAGGTGGTGCGTTTTGTTCAAGGAGACTTGATCGTGTTCCTTCCCACCCGCAAGGGATGGGGGGGGAAATGTCATTTTCCTAGAATGGTGTCAAGAATTCCATTTGCTTCTTAGAGGATTGTCGTTGCTTTTTCAGATTTGCTTTTAAATGCGCTGCAGTTCATGAGATTCACTCCTACCTCTGAGTCTTGTCCCTTCTAAAACGAGGTAGCAGCTCCAAGAAAACGTTCTCTGTGGCAGTTAAGTGTGTCACAACAGTGGCAGCTGGGAGAAAAACCCTATGAGCCACGTGCTACGTTAAGCTTTCGTGACGTGGGTCCGGCTGATTTGCAAAGGCTGAAGGAATGAGCGCCTTTGAGGTGGAAGGAGCATAAATGAGGGGTGAGATGGATCCCGAGTTTTGCAAAATGAATTTTACAGAAACGCTCCTGCTGAGGCTTGTTTTGTGAGCTCGGCAGAAGCAGAGTTTTTACTGACAGGCCCTAATTTTGGGAGACGTCATTTATTCAGTAAAAGAAATCAAGTCCCCAAACACTTATTTTTACTCCGATATATGTTACTTCAATTACTTTTTCTGCTCATGTGAACAAAAACAAAACCAAGCCTGCCCTGGGGCTGGGGGGGAGAGGTCGGCAGCTGGGCCGGCCGGCGGAAATCGGCCGGGTTCTTCATGTGGTCTGAGACCTCTCACGCTCCTTTTGGCATCTCTCTGCTCGCGGCGCCCTGATCCTCTCCTGCGACACACGACTGTGTGGATCTCCTTTCCCTCATCTTTTTCTAAATGTAAAAAGGAGATAAATGAGTCTTGACGCCTAAGGATGAGCTACGTTCCGAGGTTCAGTTCCTGGATTAAATGACCTAAGTGTTATTTTTTTTGTTTTTTTCCCCTTTTGCTTTGTAAGACCACACTTTTCAGAGTAGTTTGCTGTGCAAACGTTGCAGGCGTTGTAAGTCGCTGCTTGTCATAAAGCTGCAGCTTCCCGCTCTGAAGCAGTAAGTACGGTGCCTCACTTAATATTTATCCACTTGCATCACATTTCTGCCACCCTAATCCGTGCCGAGTGGGACCTTACTCCGTGAGTAGCCTCATTGATTTGTCCCACTAAACCAGTGACAGAATTAGGTTTAATGTTTTGTGCGTGACTTTGTAGGTGATTTGTGATACTACTTGCTTTCCAAGTGCTGTCTGTCTGCCGGGTGGTTGCTATGTATCTCAGTAGGAGAAAAAAAAAAAAAAGGCAAATTTACATTGATAAAAAACAAGACTGGAGGTTCTCGTTTCTTCTCTCCTTTTCACCCCCACAAGCCTGTACACATCCCTCTCTCCACCCAGAAAAAGGAACCATTTCATGACTTGCAGTATGGTCGGGCAATGTGCCATACAGTCTCTTCTTAGTTTTTGAAAATTTTGTGGCTAAGTGTGCGTGTTGGGTTTCTTCCCTGGAGGATGCTTTGAGCTTATTCTAGCTCCTTCTTTTGAAACAATCTTGCATGCACCCTTACACTTTTATAATGGGCACACCTCTTACAGGTGAAAGAAAACCCATTGTGGTGAAAGCCATGTTTACTTTATCAAAAAATGACATTCTTTTTTCTGCGTAGGTACTCCAGAATTTATGGCCCCTGAAATGTACGAGGAACACTACGATGAATCTGTGGATGTCTATGCTTTTGGAATGTGCATGTTGGAAATGGCTACCTCAGAATACCCTTACTCAGAATGCCAGAATGCTGCTCAAATTTACCGGAAAGTAACCTGTGTGAGTAAACGTCCTTCATTCGCCTTAGGATTTGGTAACTCAAAGGTTTGAAAATGCAATTCGATGAGGTGCCCGCGCTGTGAAACGTGCAGGGTGTTGTGGAAGTTGAGGTGTCTCAGCTCTGGGTTGCCAAACCTGGTGCAGATTTATTTCTAAGCTCAAGATTCCATGGTTGGGTTGGGCTTGACCTTGTTGCCACTGCTTAAAATATTTCCAGCAATCTTCGTTGCTGATTTTGTCTCCCATCAGCCTTAAATGCGGCAATACTCAGGAATAACTTTCAGACTCGATCAAAAAGCTAGAAGGACTAACTTTGTGGTTGCAGCCTAAATATTTATTTGTGTGGCGGAGGATGTTTGATTTGGATTTCCAGCGCAGATTCTCCTTATTTCTATGTGTAGCAAATTATCTGAAGATATAAAAGATACTAAAAAAAAAAAAAAAAATAAAAAAAAGATAACAATATTTAGTTTTGGAGCCAGCCAGAGGAGCTTTGGAGCTCTGCAAGATCTGGTAATTTCTTCTGTGGAAGAAATGGGTTTGCTGCATTTTCTGGTGAGGTTAAGGCTGGAGGAGAAGCCTGAAAAAATGCCCGAGTGTGTAAGATGCTATTGGGTTGTAAATCCCTGACTGCAGAGAAATGAGACTTGCCAAAGGCTTTGGCAGCTGTGGTTATGTTCTGTTCACTTGCTTAAGGGAAAGCAAGAGTTACAGGAGGGATTTTTCAGGATAGATTATGCTAAAAGGACTAGTCTGTCAAAGATTTTTCCCAGGTACTTCTTTCCGTCTGGTGGCTCACAAAAGAAGACGGTGAGCTGTGTGGTTTGGCGCTCGTGCCTCAACGGAAGATGCA
>NW_009708875.1:0-52507 GCF_000703405.1 Apaloderma vittatum
AAAATCAGAGCTTGTTTCGTGCAATCTAACTTAGCCTCATACACGAGGCGTGGTCCGGCTGTCTCCTGTGCTGTGGGGTGGCCGGCGGCGCTTTAACGTGCCGGGTGTTGGAAGGTGCCTGGAATCCTCCGGCACCGCAAGCGGCTGCTTTCGGGCTGGAACAGAGGCAGGTGAGGGTATCGCGAAGGAGAAATTCGGCATTGCGTGTTAGAAAACTGAATCGGGGGGAGGGGGGGGAGAAAAAAGATACTTTTGGCAGTATTTCATGTCTTGTAAATAGAACCCATGTATATTCATGCATATTTTAAGTAGTATGCTGCAATTTCTGCTATCTAAGCAAATATCTTGGTAGAGTAATTTGAAAATGAGCACTGCACCAGTTAAATAGCAATGCTGGCCTGCGTCAGGCGTTCTAAGCCAGGCTCTTGCCAGCTGTATGTAGATAGGTAGGTACGTATGTATGTATATGAAGACGTTCAGGAACTGACCTAGCAATGAGCGAGGTCAGCAGGGGCTGGATCCTACCGCACAGAACTGCGCATGGATTGGGTGCTGCAATGCACGCTGCTGCAGAAAGGACCCATTTAAAAAGCAAGAAATGTAAATCGTTTTCAATTGCAGGCAGCAGGCAGGATTCTTTCTCTGTAATACCCAGATAAACCTCTGTTTATGTGACTGTGTCATTTCTGCAAGTAACTTGTCTTTTGGGTGGGGGTAGGATGTGATAATGGTATCAACACTGAACTACACTTGATGACATTCATTTTATGTAACTTCCAATACATGTACATACCTATTTGCATCTCTTATTTCCCTCTGTCTAAAAATATCCTAAGGTTACACATTCCAGACTTAGCAGAAGACATAGAGTGAACAATAGCAATTTTAAATGTCAGTGACATATGTGCAGAATTATTGTAAGATGGCATGCAGTAGTAACACTAAGTTAAATATTTCAAAATGTAAACAAGACATCATAGTATTATGTCAGTCTTTAAAAGAAATCCTGTGAACCTTGCTCTTTGTTGCTGCGTTCTTAGCATAAATGTGAAGAATTAATGTTTTTGAAAAATTGTGTAATATCCAGTCCCCTGTGGAAACCCCAGTGAGCGGAGTCTCTTGCTCACTGATGCTTTGCTAAAAAGTTCTAAGGTTGCAAAGTTTCAGCCAGCTGGGAATCTCGGATCTGTGCTAGCAGTTATCTCCAGATGGCTGCACTTTTATTTTGTACCAAGCCTTCTAGCATCTCAGCGTTTGCATGTTTGGAATGATGATGTATGCTGTTCCACTTGTTTTTGCCAGAAAATGTACAGAGCATTGTATGATAGGTTTTGACACATGGTATAGCTCAAAGAAGAGGTGAGAGAGAGAGAATGAGAGGGAAAGAAAAGGGGAAAGGAGAGGAGTAGGACAGGAGAAGAAAGGAGTAAGAAAATGCAGCAAGAAGATTTTATGTCAGTGTAATGAATTCAGTCTGACTGGCAAACACAATTTGACTGCAAGTTGTGAATTTCATTGAATTTGATCCAAGAAAGACACAGCTGAGCAATCTGCAGGAAGCAATCTTTTCCTAGAAGTATGCAGCTCCAAACTGTACAGATTCCTCCACTGGTCGTAAAATGTCTGTGCACCACTGAACCTGAGTAATTGGATATTTTTGAAGAGAAAATAGTGTATTGAGACAGTCAACTGAAGGATAACAAAAAAACCCATCACTGAATGTAGAGTTTTGAAAGAAGAAAACCTGTTTGATTTGAAGTTGGCCAACAAAGCTCTAGTGATAAGGACAGTTAATCATTTCTGATGCAGCTGTTTCCTGACATTTCTGCAAAATGTTGTGGAAAAATTAATGAAGGTTGGTTCAGTAATGGTTTCAAGCTTGGCTAGTGGAAAATATGACATATTTCTATCGTCAATTAAGAACAAGCAAGACGTTTTTTGTTTAGTTTTTTCTTTTTTTCCATAGGGGAAGTGGTATGCAGTTTGTACTGCACAGGAAACTGTAGACTTGAGAGCAGCTGTGTGATAGTAACAGGTATGCAGAGAATACGGAAAGGAGCCTGGGCCCTCCTCTCTTATCACACGTGTTTCAGTGAAGTAGAACTATCTCTGTCATATACTGGAAAAAACAGCTTGCACTATCTAGCACGTGGGGCATTCCTTCGAGTGTCCGGCTCTGAAAATAAATGCCCTTCTTGTCACTTCAGTAGCAAAGCTTGTATCAGTAAGATTTTCATCACAATTGTGTTTTGTTGCTGCGATGTCCCGAAAGAATAACTCCTTTAGGCAGAGAGGCGCAGGATTTTTTAAACCAATCTCTGAAATTCACATTGCTTGTGATTCGATCTCGGCATGTATGATTTTCACAGCTGTGCGGCACGCCTCAGTGAGCACGCGTGGTGGCTGCGCTCCCTGGGTGCAGACCGGTGGTAGCCCTGTTGTGAGTGGCTGCCCATATTGTAGTTTTAGGGGCAGAGAGTGGCTTAAATCGGTTTCAGCAGGGACACAGGCTGTGTGCGAACTCGGTGCCACATGTGTGTGCGTTGTGTTGCAGATAGCCAAGGAAGTGTGTGGTTTGGAAACACCAGCATGGCCATGGCGTGCATTCCCATTGCAGAGCAGCATAGCTGAAGGTCACTGTGGCAGCTGAGCAGTGGCCTTTGTCCACTCCTTCACCTCGTAGCCCGCAGCGCCTGGCAGGCGGCCAGCTGCCGGCAGGCTCCTCCATGGCACCTTGGGGCTCCTGCCACAGCTCTGCTGTGCTTGAGCTCCTCCAACTCGACTTGATTTGGGGGATGCTGGATCTGCTCTGCTGTTGGATAGTCTGTAAGTAAAGAGGCAACATCTGCTCTTGAGAGTGACTCAAGCAGACCAGTCCCACACAGTCATTAGAATTAACTTTTTTGCTCACAGGGATCTACATTTTATTTTGTGTTAAAAATGCATTAAGGTGAAAATACAGGGCTGGTACAGACGTACTGTAAATCATTACAGATATGTAGATGGCCAATTCAGGTGCTCGATACCTTTCTGCACTGTGAGGCTTTGTACAAGCTGCCTCCACTAGTAGCTTTTTTCTTCCTCTGACTTTCTGGGATGCTTTGAGCCCTGCCATAGGTATGATTTCTAGCCTGTTTACACAGTGTGTAGATTCATGCTACAGTGGTTGATGGAAAGAAGATGCATTATAATGAATGGTTTACGCTTTTATAATACCTCTCTGTAAAGGAGACACTTACTCAGTGCTCTTCCTAAATTTAGAAGATCCTTAGCAAGCAAAATGTTTGTCTTAGTCTCTGTGATGTTAGCTGTGGAGCATGTATTGACAGGTTTAAGCCAGTGTAAAACAGTAACAATGGAGTTACATCCATGATTTGTGACCATTTGCATAGAAGTCTGCCCAGAGTTCCCTTCTGGTGCAATCTACTATGAGGAGCTTCATTTAAGACTCTCAGTCTCTGGTGCAGGCAAAGCGGTTGCTGAAGTCAATGACAGCTTTACCAGTATCAGAGCGTTAGGGGCAGATTATATATAAAAGCCTATAATTAATCTTGATTTAGGACATTAAAAGATTAGTCTTTCAAGCATCCCATCTGTAACCACATGTGTACTGCTGCTGCTGTCAATACACTGTCGTGTCCACGATGGGACAATGTGTGTGCTGCAGGGTATGCATGGGAGTAAGGAAAAGAGGAGGGCTCTGCTCTTGCAGTTTATCTCATGTGGGAAATCTGAGGGCACTGGGTCAGACATGAGCCACTTTTAAACTTCTCAGCATGAGGGCTGTGCGTACAGCTGCTTAGGAATTTCCCATAAAAACAATTTGTCAGTTGAAAGCAGAATTTCCACAAGAACAAGTTTTCCACTGGAAAATCTCCATATTGCTATTTTTATTTTTTGGGTTTGTTTTCCCATGGAAATCTCTGAATGAAATACTTCCCTTTAAGTCACCTTACTCTATGGAGAGGATCGGTAACTAGCTGAACTGAGCAAAAATGGTTTCAGTTGCCATTAAGTTGCATCTGACTGTTATGTTACTCTCTCATCTCATGGCAAATGGCAGTACAAAAACTTCGTGCTGAGGAAGTTTCTGTGGGCAGGTCACCTTGACAGTCTTTCATGTCCCACACATTGTAGTCACCTTTGTGAAAAAGTCTACTAACTACTGAAAAAAAAGTCATAGTGAAACAGATTATAAAACAGAGGCCCCAAACCCTGGGAAACCGGAGAAGCTTTGGCCATTTGTGACCTTGTATCTTTGCTGTTCAGATTTCCCAAATTTTTCTCTGTTTTACTGGTTATTTAAAATGTCTGTGGGGGTTGTGAAACTCTTGGATTCCATTTGAGATTAGTGGGGAATAAAAAGTAAGCATATATAAGTGATTGTGAAATTGGCTAAGGTCACACAATCAAAGTGATCAAAGTGAAGGATTCCCACACATCTTACTTTATTGCCTGCCCTAACTGTCCCTACGAAAGGCAGCTGGGTGACGACTGGGACATTACTGTAGGTGGCTGGACACCTGGTGCTGAACATATGGGATGGGAGAGGAGTGCTGCTGACACCAAGATGTTCATTGTATCACACAGTGACCTCTTATGGATGAACATTAAAAAATAATTAATCTCATACCACTTTTACTTTTTAAAGTAACAGGTCAAATAGTTGACCAAGTTCTGTGGTAGATGCCGTGTTCTACTTATGATTCCATATCTCCAGAGTTGTATGAATCTTTGTCTTTCTGTCCGTCATCGGTTCTTCATTCTGCTCTCATTTAAATGTGCTTCAAGTTCTGCTTAAAGCACTAAACCTTTGACAATATCGCATGGTGACCAGCTAGCAGATTTGATGATCCTGTCTGGTGGCATGCACAGAGCATTAACCCCCACTGTGCCCGAGGGAAACATCCCCCAGAAGGAAATGGGCTGTACCCGAAAGCATGCTGCGTGACAGCCGCTGCACCGGAGGAAGCTCACTATCTGCATGAGGCTGAAGGCTGGTGCAGATTTCTTCATCTTGTACACACAGGAAGCAGCAGATGTCAGGACTTTCCTTCAGGCAGCCTCCTCTGTGCTTCTCAGAAAGGCACGGGAGTTGTGGTTAAATATTACAGTCTAACCTTTTACTTGCTCACAGACCAAACAGGACCTAAGTAACTTTAAGCTGTTAGCTCCATTTTAAGTATCTCTTCCATGGGACAAAGGGCAGTTGACTCTCAGTCATGTTTAGTCTTCCAAACGAATGACTTAGAGTGAACATCAGGGACTGCCCTTACCTAGAGCAGAGCACGGTGCCAGTGCATCTAATGAAACAGATGATAAGTGCTCAAGTCCTCCTCTGTCCCTCGTTTTGTCCTTCTCATGGGATTCTCTCTAGTCCCTCTCCCTTCTTCTCTTTCACTGGTTTGTTTTGGCCATCGTAATTTTCACTGGGTAGATTGAATCAGATCTGAACCTTCCCACTTCTGGGAGAATGGGAGTGACAGCTTATGAAAGAACTCACTTGGCTGTGAAATTAGAGGGCTTTTTGAGGGCTACCTTAGCCATTAGCCTCTCCAGGATCCCCATTCTCACCAGGGGGTGCTGGGAGCCCCCCCAGCCCCAAACTGTTCTGCTTCCCCACTGCTCAGCTGCCCCAGCGGGACTGAGGATGAAGGAAACAGGTCTGGATCGAAACAAGAGATAGCACAAAGGACTGGTCATTTGTTCTTTATTTAAATATGTCGAAAATTGCATTTAGGAGATACCAGTATAACTCTCTGACATTCAAGGGAACGCAAAATAGATTTTCCAAGCTAACAGCCAAGATTTAATTGTAGCTGAAAAGCCGAACACAGTTGCAAAAATGACACAATGTGACACCACCGTTTCCACGCGTGAACTGTCCTTTGAGGGAAAAAATAAAGCCCATCTCAATTTTAATCCCCTATACTGAAAGACATGGTGTTCCCCAGTTACAGCTGAAACTGGAGATCTCATTCACCTGCTAGAATGTAGAGTAAGTGAAGGAGGGATCATAGCAATTATTCAGACCATTTGGCAAGATGCACATTGGTGACAATCAGTTGTATTTCACACTTGCATTGCAAAAGCTACGAACGTCTCAGTTCTAAATTTAAGATAGGCAGAAATTGTTCTGTTTAGCATGTCCTAAAATTATCCAGCACAGAAATACTTTGGGGAAGTGTAAAAATTATTTCTCAGTTTTTCAAAAGGCAGCTTAAAGAGGAAGGAGTGCTGATGTGGAAGTATGAAATAAATGCCATTTCGGTACCAAATGTAGGGAAGAGTCATACACTTCATGTCCTTGTTACAGGATTCTTGGAGAAAATACTCCTACTCAGAGAGAAATTCACTGTAAACAGCTCTCCTGCTTTTAGAGTTGATGTACTTTTGAGGATGCAGTTGCTCTTAGAAGGAGTGGAGCGTGTTGTGCAATAATGTGACCTTATGTTGCATAGACGCTTCCAGTTTTGGAATGTGAAATGTCTGAAACTGGGAGTGGGTGGACAAGAGGTGGAGCCAGCCAGGAGCCTGGGTGGCTGCGTTTCTGAGAAACTCTCTTCTGCTGGTGAGTACTGCTAATTTGCCAAGCATATGGCTAAAGCCCTGAATAGTGCCAAGCTGAACCACTAAACAACATCGAGTTGCAAGCAGACTTGAAGCTATAGGGTGATATTTTGGAAGTTAAGCATGTAAAACGTAATCAAAACCAAGGCTGAATTCTTTCAGACCCGAAACCACAGCCTCCCAAAATGCGTCAGAGACTCTTGATGCTGCAGCGAGGTCAGCTTCCCTGCCCCCCCTACCTGTGAGTCAGGACAACTCTATTAAAGGAAGTTTTTATTGGAAGCTGTCAATAGAGAGGTGGACAGCATGCAGGTGGTGAGGACGCAATGGGAAAGAGTTTGGATCCTGTGCCTGCATAAATGGTCACAAACAGGGAGAAGACCATTTTTCTGGAGAACAGAGGGATACTGAGGAAAGAATAGTATTTGAGCAAGAGGTAGGTTTGCCTGATTTCACCTTACATCTAATTAAAACTAGGATTCAGAGTCCACTCAAGCTGGCACTGTATCCATTCATCAAGGGGGACAAAGGCTAAGTCTCTCGAGGGCTCGATTCCCTCAGTGCTTGTCCACAGTTCCTTCTGTAGCTGCCTTTGCTGAAAATCACAGAGAAAAGAATCTTAGAGCAGCTCAGTTCACGGTAGAGAGAAAAAGAAAACCAAGGAGGAAACAGAAAGTGTTGGTCAGGTGGGAATTTCAGCAGTGTGATCTTGATTTTCAGGCAATGCAGATACTTTAAATAGAAACTTTCTGAGGGGGAGCCATGCACTTACTCTTTTCTTTGCTATAAATCCAGACTTGCTCATTGGTGGATCAACACTACCGGGGCTTAAAAATGTCAGTGAACAATGCTATCCCATTTATATTAATGCTCCTGTAACCTTTTCCTTGTTTGTTATTGCTGTTATTACCTGGACTTCTCTAGGCGAGTGTTAGTATAGATGAAATTCCTCTACCAAGCAGCATTTTAACGACTGGAACCTGTGGTTTTAGATGTGCTTTTCTTCTAATGCTCTCAGGTGCTCTGTGCTTCCTGAACTCACTGTTACCGGAGAAGAAGTATCTTGCAGCAGCTTTATGATTAAAAAGATACTCCTAAAACTAATTTACAATGTGAGTACTTTTATAGTTCCTATGTGAGATTGCTAGCAGAAGGAAAGAGATCCTGGAAACCAGCTGCAGGGTGTGCACAGAGCTGACATAGCTGAGCTCTCAGTGCACTGGGTAGCTCTGTGTTTGAGTGATTTTCCTGAGAGCATCCCATGTGGGGTTTTCCACTGTCTTGAAAGCTTATGTTGTGCTGGTTTAATCCACGTTCCATTTCACTGGTGGAATATTCCTATTAAGTTTCCCAGAAGTTGATTCAAACTGCATTAAAAGGGGGGAAAAAGTGTTACTCTTGTTTGCACCTTTAATTTGCATGTCAATGTTCAGATTTGGATTTGAATCCATGGGTGGTACATTTTATAAACAAACTCGGCAACACCTTGTTCCTAGAAGTGTAAGTAACCTTTTCTTTAAAAAAGAAAAAACAACTGGGTGCACTTGTGGTGTTGTTCTGACTGCCAGGCATTCGTTAGTAAACACTCAGGCAAATGGGCCTCTTTATGCAGATATGTCTGAGCCCATATGTGGATGTGTTCATGTGTGGAGTTTGAGTTGGAGAAAATAAGCTGCTCTTGATAGACGTTCTGAAGCAAGTTTCTGCCTGAAATCGGATTTATGTTTTCCATTCAGAAAGCGTTCAGTCTAAAGATGGTTGTGAAGGAAAAATAAACAGAAATACATGTTCCGAAAGCATCAAGCAAGGCAGTGGTTTATCCCAGCTGTGTGGTGAAGAAAGGAGGGGGTGGACAGAGAAACCTGAGCACAGCAGCGTGGGATCCCAGAAGGGGCACAGAACTGGCCCTGGGGGCCTCGGTGACAGGCAAAGGGGGCTCCTGAGCATCTGTTGGACAGGATGGAAACATGCTTCCTCTGCCGTCTGCCTGGTTGCCTGCTGTCCAGACCTGCTCTGATCAGCCAGCAGGACGTGTGGCTGCCTCTGACCTCCCTGAGCCTTTTTCTGGCCTTCCTCTGCCCTTTGCACTTTCTGGCAAAGTTAGGCTGCAGGATAGCAATGTAGCTGCCAGCATCTTCCAGATGCCATGTGAAACTGCAGTTTGGTTCACATCAGTTCTGTTCTTGCTACTTTTGCTAAGCGGGTTGACATAGAATATGAAAGTCCAAATCCTCTCTTAAGATTAGATTTGACATCCTTGAACAGATCAAGGAGAAAAATAAATTGTTACCTTGAAGAGAGGTATGAAAAAAAAACCCAACAGACTGATAGCTTCTTTACTTTTAAGTTTTGCTGATCAAAAATCAGAGGCTGAATTTTGGATCAAACATCCGTAGCGGTTTTGCAATCAAATACTCCCAGCTTGTGAAGGTGCAAACAGCAGCTCCTCCAGCTTGCTCTAATGAACCAGCAGCTTTGTTGGTGCTGGCAGAGCAATTAGGCTCCCTGCTAGAAGAAAATCCCAGTTGCATCCGAGTGATTGGGGTTATTCTACTCAGCGGACCTCACTGATCTGCAATTAAAATGGTATTTTTATCTCACACTTAGAGGTTGAGAAAAAGCTTTTGAAGATCTTAGTTGCTCTGATGATGAGCTTGGTAGAGGAACAAAATCAAACAAGGGTCTTTTGTTGCACCAGTTGGGTCGTGACTGAGACAGTTGGCTACTTTATTATAGCAAACATGTAGGTGGCCTTTCTCATGTTTTGAGGTCCAAGAGAGGAGCTGTGACTTTACCAACACCTTTGAGGGGAGTGGAGTCAGTCCTTTGCAGAAGCAGGGTCGTGTCAGCTGTGCCATTTGCAGCAGGTGCTGACAGCGAGCCCTTTCCTCTCGGCTACTTTGAAGATACTGGCTCTGTCTTTCTGGCAGGATCAGCTCTGAGGGGCGAGATCGCCCTGGGTTTGGGCAACTTAAAATCTGTCTGTAATTTTTTTGCACCAGTTTGACTGTGGTATTTATAGCTCATTTTTACCTGTGCTTTCTCTTCAGCATAGTTGTTACCAGCAGCCTTCCCTGGTGGTACTGGTTCAGCTCTGAGGGAAACCCTGTATGTAATTTGGAGGATGACTAGGGTGAGGTCAGCTCTTGAAACTGGAGTCAAGTTAATGATGAAACCTGAGTTTTGTTAATAATACATTGTAATTATTACTGCTGTCAGGGCAGCTGTCTCATATTTCTCATCTTTTAGCTTGAGGATCGTAGTTGCAGTGGTCTAACTTCTTGGACATTCTGCCCTTTGCTCGGGTCTGCAAAAGGAAGGTGTCCCATCTCCTCCACCAGATTTCGGCTCAAGCTTTCCTGGGTAGAGCAGTGCCTCTGCAGACGTTGGTGCATTACACAAGCTGGGGTGCAGAGAGGCTGAGAGGAGGATACGTGATCGACAGATGAAGCAGCAGAACGTTAATAATACAAGACACCTAATTGGACCTGCCCTTTTGCCCAGCAGCAAGGACGTATGTCAGCCCGCAGCAGGCACCAGGCCCGTGGCAACCTGCTCCCACCTGCTACAGGTCTTCACAAGCTAAAAATTGCATTACGAGCTGAGCTGCTCGCCTGCTGTAATTGCCAATAAAGCATTAATCCTAACCTTTTGTAGACTGCATCTATTGCTTGCACCTCAGAGATGCCGGGCCAGATTGGAGAGGTGACATAAATCACGTTGGGGAGTGGGAGGGGAGCGCACGCCAGTGAAAGTGACACCGCACAGAGGCGGGAGGGAGAAGGCTGCGGCAGGAAAAGCAACCTGCGGCAGGATGTAGGAAGATGTGAGATAGCGCAGCCCCTCATTACTTAACCTCGTATCTTCTTACTGCCTCCCGTGGCTCCCGTTGCAGCCCCCACCGCTATCCTGTGCTGGAGCCTGCTGCTTCCATTTCCCCTCAGTGGGGTAGCCCTGTTCAGAGTGTGAAATCTGTGATGCCATCACCGAGTGTAGATTTCCATTTTGTGGATATGAAACTTTCCAGGGGAGATTTACATTGGATATTGGGAAAAATTTCTTAACCGAAAGGGTTACCAAGCATTAGAACAGGCTGCCCAGGGAAGTAGTTGAATCACTACCCCAGAGGCATTTAAAAAATGAGTAGCTGTGGTGTTTAGGAACATGTTTTAGTGGTGGACCTGGCATTGCTAGATTAACTGTTGGACTCAATGATCTTAGAAGTCTTTTCAATCTAAATGATTCTATGACTCTATGAAATTACCATTGTGGAACCACTGTCCCACCTGAGGTGCAGGCAGCCACCAACTCCAGGCTCCCACCCCACCCATGCCACATGCTTGTGGAGGCACAAGTTAGGGACTAATTGACACTCAGGAAAATAACTTTCCAATACACAGAATTTGTGTGCCGATGAAGAAAGCCTATAGCAGGGCTTTATGCACAGAAGAACTGCAGCCCTGTTTCCCTTTATCTTGCCTCTATCATGACCAAGTGTTGTATGTGACACTGAAAAGAGAAAGCTTTTATAGTGTTGAACTCCCCATGGGTGGGTTTTGTACTGCTCCAGCAGATCCTCATCATGGTTTGGCCATCAGAGAAGGTGAGGTGGCAGCCCTGGAGCACCGGGGCAGGAGGGAGCTGGTGCTGAACAGAACGGGGCTGGATGTGTTCACACAACCCCTTGCCCTGCTCTGCTGGGATATGTGACTGCCCCTTCCTGCCCCTGGCTGCCAGTGATGCCCCTGCACACCATTTCTTTCCTGCAAATTATTCTCAACTATGCCCATTTCTTGGGTTTGAATTGAGTTTGTGTGCGGTTAAAGCTGTATCTTCTGGGGGCCCTTAAAGCGCAGAGGCCAAAGGCCCATCTGGGTGTAAGGTGCCTGAGGTAGCATTTTTGTAATTTCATCTTCTCCTTTTGTATATTTTCCTTCAAATAGCTGAAATCTTAAAAAGATAGGTAATATATTGCTGTAACTGCTCCAAGTCTGGGTGGGGAGATAGGGTGAGGTCCTTATCACTATGCTTTTAGCTTTATAACTTATAAACCCCATAGTGGCTGAGGATACATGGTTCTGTCTCCTATTAACTTTATGTAAATGTACTACCAGAGTATGATCTTCAGTATTTAAACCTACTAATAATTATTGTTACATTCGTATTGCCTCTAAAATAACAATTTAATTTCAGATGAAAATTAAATTATCTGAAGAATAATGTCATCAGCTGATTTATCTTGCATTGCAATGTTTATCTATTCTAGTAAAAAAATCAGTGACTATTAAATTTAGTGCTAAGGCATGGGATGAAAAGACAAAACTATGATGCTGAACAAAGAATGGTTGCATCAATGGAAATTAATCACAGCATAGCAAGAAAAGAGCCTGCTCTCAATTTTCCATTGGGTTTAATGATAAAATATATAGTCTTATTAACTTTAGTTACCCTTTTATTAATTTTAAAATCAGAAGAAAATGAAACGTGATGTCAGAATAATCATTTTCATTGAATCTTGCATGTGAAGTTGGCAATATCTCACAGCATTGGGGTTTTTTCCCTGTTGTAAATGAGAGAAAAAGTCCGGTATAAACCTGTGCATTTCTGTTTAACCCCGGCTCTGAACGATTGATGTAAGGTATTTGGAGCCACACAGGAAGGCTGCATAATAATGAAACAAACCCTCATGTATGCATCAGTCAAAGGAGTCATGTTATTACAGAGAAGAACCATAATTGCAGAAAAGACCATTTCCTTTCACAGCTCATGCAGAGCTCTAGAAAGCTGGCACGTGTATTACTTCCAGTAGTGGTACTGCAGCAATGTACTTTAAAGAGTTGCAGACATTCTTAAGAGATTATTTGGTAGCTGGCTTGCCTTCCCTTTCAGTTAGAGGGGGCAAAACTCACACCATGCAGAAGCACAAAGTCACCCTGGGAAGAGAGGTTGCTGAACATCATTGCAGCTCCTCCAGTTGCAGTTGAACCTGTGAAGGTTTCAGGACTTGGGACACAGTGAGGCGGGGTGAGCAGTGGGCTCAGAGTATCCTCAGCACAGCACTGTGAGCAAGGTGAGCAAGTTGATGTTTGGACTTGATGGTATTAAAGGTCTTTTCCAACCTAAACAATTCTATGATTCTGCAGGTCAGGGCCAGGGCTCATTGTGAGCCCTCCTGCTCCCGGGCGTGAGGCGTATTCCCATAGGTGCAGCCGTGTGGAGCAGATGGTGGTGATGGACGTGGTGTCCAAGCACCGACCTCCACTCACCGCAGTGTGTGCACTGGCTCCCATACGCAGATACAGCACCAGCGCTTTGAAGGCACATTCATTAATTCCTGTAAGCACAGATACTTGGGAGTCATTCAAATGTGCGGTTGGAAGCCCTTCTCGATGTTGCTCATAAGATACTGCACTGTATCTCTTGGCCAGATGGTCGTTTGTACTCGTGCCACTTTATCAGGCAGCATAGGAGTGCCTTAAGTAGGAAGCAAGTTGTATTTACACCCTTCCTAAAAGTTCTTTTGAGCTGACGAAGTGATGGCCTCAGAGTAAATGAGACCTGCAGAACAGGGCTGTAAAAGTGCAGCTGCATCTCTCCAGGCTTTGGGCCCATGTGTCTGCTTCTGGTGGGGCACAGCCTTCTCTCAAGGGCAGTGTTGGCTCAGGCAGTAGAGCTGGGATGGGGAGTGTGACCCTGCCTTCAGAGGTTCGTTTCTGGTCACTGGAGAAGTTTGCTGGTACAGCTTCTGTTCTGCTTCTGAACCTATTTCCTAATCCAATAGGCTATATTAGGATATCTTAATAGCAAACTCTTGTCTATTTGTTGTAAGATGTCAGGATGCTAAACCCATGTGGAAGATCTACTTGGTCTTTTGACATTTAGTCTTTTTGTAATCTGAGTGAGAAAGGGACAATGTCAAAATTCGAATTTTGCCCCCTCATGTTCTCAAGTTTTGTTTAGAAACAGGAAGCTGTTTTGCATAAAGGTAGGATTGTGTTTTTAACAAGAAAAGTTGGTGTTAGACTGACTAAATATACCCACACAGTCATACTCAGTGGATAGTCCTGGCTATTTTTAGGCTTTATTTTTGCCTCTCTTTATTTATTTATTTATTTTTTTAAGTGACACCTCCACTGTACCTTCAGCTCATAGTGAGGCACTGCTTCCTGTGCTGGTATGAAACTTGCAATTACAGGAGCAGTCATCTTGTCAGGTGTCATTTATCAGGCATTGCAGAGCGCTGGTTTCAGCAAAGGAAGAACAAAACCTAATAAAAAGAAAGAGAGGGAGAAGCATTCTCTTAATAATTTGCCCTTTGCAACAACAGACCCTTATCTGATCACCCACGCTCATCTGGCTGCTGACGCTGTACTTGCTTCATTAGTACGAGCTATTTTTACACCTTTTGTATCTTTTGAGGAACCGAGTGGGCCTGCTGGCTTGTAGTGATTCACTGTCTCCAGGCGAACAGGGTGTCCTCAAATCCCACGAGGGGGGTAGGAAGAGAGAAGTAAGGGGAAGAGTTCAATTGAATAAGCAAGTTGATTAATTGTGCTAAAACATTGCACTTGAGTCTTCAGGAAAATAGCCTACGTGCTTTTGGTTTGCAGCACAGTTTTTTTGGAATGTTAGGAGCTGTCCCAAGGACCATTTAGTAATTAATTAGTTTAAGCGTAGCTTAGCAAACGTGATACTCGATGTGGTTCTGGGTATGCCGTATGTGTTCATTTCCCCGTCTGTAAAGGGGGTGTTGGGGGCTGGAGTGGAGGATGTTTAAGAGCTGAACTCAATGGTGTTTAAACATCTCTTCCAATCAAAACCATTCTATGATTGTATGCTGGTGATGCATCCCATGCACCCAAGAGACTTTGGGGCCAAATCGTTAGCTGATTTCACTTTCACTTCTGACGATGGAAAGAAAACTAGATTTTGTGGAATGTGCCAAGCATGATGCAGGAGGAGAACCCTATATGAAGTTATCTGGAGTTTTCTAGGGTTGAGCAGTGGTTGCTTTCCCTTTCAACAGGCCATCAGCTCTGAAAATGTCCTCTGGGAGCCCGCTGAGCTCTTGCCTGGTGGCTGAAATTAAGATTTTTGCTGTCCTTACTTTGACTTCTCCTGGGTAGGAGTGATTTGGCGTCCAATTGTGCCACTCACTAAATACAGGATAATCACTTCCTAAATTGATGTGATGCAGGATACAGATATGAGAATTTAAGTGCTGTTTGTACTAAAAGTGCCTGTAGTACCGCACCTTGGCCTAACTTTGTCTGATACAAAGTCATCATGAAACCTGAGCAGTGTCTTTCCCAGAAAATGTTTTGGGTTTTATTGTGTTGTTCTTGTTGAGAATCTGTAACTGAGCTGTCAGCTTGGCCTGTCCCTCAAGCATCAACAGAGCCCTGTGGAATAACAGAGGTTTTATAGGTGTATTCAGGCATTTTGGTAGATCTTCATCTTTTCAAAGGTAGTTGCTCAGGAGAGTAATGCTCATGTTAGCAAACGCAGTTGATTTGTGTTTTGTAGAAAGACACTTAACTACAAAGAGTGAAAGTTCATGTTTACCTACAAAACACGGCAGAAAGTGTATGCGTATTTTGCTGAGATTTTTTAGGAAGTGTTCTGATGAAATTGGATATTATACATACTGACTCCAATGCTTCATGCAACAAAAAGAAGTAAGTACTGTAAAATATGGCCAGAGTAATTTTAAAGAGGTTTATTTATTTATTTTTTCCGCTGCTAGGCATCCTGGGAGTTGTAAAGAAAACAGCATCCTTAAATGTGCAGTCTAATTAATGTACCTCATATTACTGCTGTAGTGGTCAGAATCTTTAGGCAATGCTAAGTGACTAGATTTGTTACAGCCAAATGCCTGTGTTCAGTCACTAGTTAAAACAAAACATTATGGCTGTGATAGCTGTGCAGTATATAAAATCTGAGGCTTAATAGCTGATCTCAGCTGAACTTTAACGACGTATTCAGAATGTATTGAAATAAAACAGCCGCGAAGGCCTGTTCTACTTTGGGTGCAAAAAACGGAAAAAAGATGGTAAGAGCGTGCTACTGATGTTTAGCATGCGTCTGTTTTTGTTTTGACATGTGGTGACCACAGGGCACGGTAAACAATGACAGGTTTTAAAATAAGCTTGTATAATAATTGATGTGAGTGAAAAACAGACACAAGCTCAGATACTATAAATGTCTTCCTATGTAATTCTTCCCGGGGGGAGAGCGTCCGTCAGAGGCCGTGCATTTGCTCATTCAGGAAAGTGTTTGAGAGACACAGATATTTTCATGTGAAATGCAAGTGGCTACTTCTGACATGGTGTGAAAGGAGGCATAGCTGTTCGCAAAATCTGCCGTGGTTGCATAATTAGGATTGTGTAACTTTGAAACTAAAACAGCCTCACTTCCTAGAAAATTCAGCAGTATTTTCCCTCTAAGATGAAAATACTAGGCAAAAGCCTAATATTTGTCTAATATTTTCTTTTGGCAACAGAATAATAATTACTTTGTACCTAAAAACGATGCAAGATTTAGATAAATTTTTATTTTTATTTTTATTTCCTGTGACAGCTTGGGAGAAAGCTGTATAGTATCTTATCAGTGACTTACCAGCACAGGTCTGTTAGCCCCAGTGGCTGCCCAAGGTTGTAGTTCTTGTGTGAAAATGAAGAGACACTTCAGCCTTTGCATGTCATTTCAGTTAGGAAAATTGTTATCTCTGAAAGCTTTGCGGGTTTGAACTCTACAGTGACATTGTTCTTAACCTTCTTACTGACAATGCGGTTTTATAAATCTAGAAATTACTACAAACCGTGTCCGCACGGGAATCTTGCTCTTTGCATATACTTTATCTTTCACAAGTGTTGCTAAATTTATAGTTTAGTTAATCTGTCCTTTATAAGGTACGAAATTTCCCTTTCTGATTAACATGTTTCTTTGTGTTGAACTGAGAAAAAAACTAATATAATCTCAGTTATTTTCACCAGTTCTTGCAAGTGCAAAACTTTCCTTGCAATCCTAATGGCATCATTGCATTAGCGTCATTGCATAGTGTCCGAGCCTTTGTTTTTCACAGATTTTAGATATTTAGCCTTTTTGGGGCTACATAATGCCTTTTCCTTTATATGATAGTAGATTGGGGCCAAGAGCAGGGTAAAAGTTCCATTTCTTTTCTACACTGCAGGTGCAGATTAAAAAGTAACCCTACAAATAGTGATCAAAAATTGTTTCACACTTTTACGGTTTGGCACAGTATCTTTCTATTTAATTTCTGTGACTCAGAAGAAAGTGAGATAGAGTTTCTGCTGGTGAAGAGAGCAGCCCAAGAATTAAGAGCTCATTTGTATCTCAGCACTGCTTTGGGTAATACCATATGTTGTTGATGTGTATTTAGTACATACTCTTTACTCACCCTTGAGAGAAACTCATTCTTCTACAGGTTAACCAGTGGGGTTAGGCATCATACAAACCTAACTTCAACCATCAAAATGATATTTAAAGAAGACCTTAGTGGTGGGCATCTGCTTCTGACTGTTCTCTCCATGGGAGCTACTCTCAACTCCCCTAAGTCACTGCATAGTATGATTCGAAGGAAAATGGGGGACACACATGCGCACAAAGCGACTGTGATATTTTTGTTGCTTTCTGAAATTTTAATAACACTGCAAGTGTTGTCTGTCAGATCTGCTGTTGATCTGCCATCACATTTTAAGGTATTTTACTCGTCTGTTTTAATTTTTTAATTTTATCCCCAAGGAAATAAGTAGCAGTGTGAGGTTAGCAGTTAAAGTAATTCTCTTATTTAGTTTTGTATCTGAATAATCCCAATCTTTTGTATAGAGATAGATTTCGGTTGTCCATGTTGGAAGATGGGCAGCTGGAATGGGTAGATTTTGTGCTGACATGCTTAAGCACTTCCAGCAGAATCTTACGTGCACACCAGAAACAAAATATTTACCTGATCTGTTAAAAGCAGTGAGATCAGAGAGATCAATTAGCTGCTAATTTACTGAAAAGATTGTTTGTCCTGTTGGTTGTTTTGGCATCTCTTTCATAGCAGGTTTTTCTTCAATTCATGGAAAAGAGCTGGGATTTGTTTGCAAACTTCTCTCTATAGAGGAAGTGTTTAAGATGAATTTGGCTCCTGTGTAGCTTTTTCTCTTTTCTTTTTAATAGTCATCCTGTGGAAATAAGTCTATATTCAGTTGGACTTTGGCAACATGAAAGCTTTTTTTTATACAATTTTTCCATCCAGTAGTAATGTATACATTATGTATGATGCTGAAACAGGAACTGGTGATGCACTTCAAGTGAGCAATCCTTGTCATTATAGTGAAAAGGTCAGCGTTAAAGTATTTCTGCTGTAGGATTGTTCTATGGCTTCTTAAAATACACTCAACTTTAATTCAGTTTTTCTGGGGGTGCTATTTTTCTATAGAGAGTGGCAATTTAAAATTATATTTAAGATACTTAACATAGCAAAAAGCAAGTGTTTTGCTGCAGCTGTGCTCTAAGCATTTACCATGCAAGCCACCATCACTCAAAGGAGATCACCCGTGTTTTCTTACTACTGTGTAATTGAATATGTATTGCAATATATGCTACGAATTTCTCTGTAGTCATCTTAGAGGTGTTGGATTACTGTATTTTCACCTTGTAACAAATAACCTCAGATATTTAGTCTGTAGGATCTAAGAGCCTAAACTCAAGTGATGTCTGATTCTGTTTTTATGAGGAATAAATCTGGAATTATGTCCTTGAATTTGTGACTCATTGCTTCCTACTCCTACCAGGATAATACAGAGAAGAATCTATCTCTTGCTTTTACTTGCTATTGGAATAATTTCTCTCCTTTTAGTTACTCTCAGTCAAACCTTGTATCTGTTCAGATCTCCTTGAAGTCAAATGAGAGATGCCTGTTTCATACCTGATTTTTCTGTAAGGTCACTGCAGAAGGGGATAGTGTGCCTGACCTCTGACTTGGTGGGAACACATCCAAAGGGGGGAAGGAGAGACTTGTTCTTCACAGCATATGCCCATTGACATTTATATGAAATGTCTGAGGCAGGTATATGTTCTTACAGTTGAGGTTAACAGATGTTACAGTACAGTAGGTCTGATTATTTGTTTTTCTAGAATAGTTCTCAAAATGTGAGCACGATCTTGTGCGAGCACTGAAATAATAATTGCACAAATAAGAATACCAGTTTCTGTCTCTTGAAACCAGCAACAACTAGGTACACAAATGTGCGTTCATAGAAACCTGAGAGTAAAAGCCTGAAATTGGGTTTGGTCACAGTGAGCTTCATGGGTCGTAACTGGATCTTCTCAGTCAGCCCCCTCAGTTCCTGGCTTCTTGGGGAATCAGTGTGAGCACAGGTGTCTACCCAACATAGCAATGGAGAACAGATCCTGCCCTGTACCTTCTCCTTAAGTAAGCTTGGTCAAGTTTATTTGATCATGTAATAGTAAATTCGCAGGGTACTATGTGTGCTTGCCGAGCAGTATTTGGCTTTGTATTGGCTAGTAATTTAAATGACATTTTAAAAAAAACATTGTAATGATTAGTTCAGCTTCCCAAATTTAAAAATGTGTGCTATTCTAAACCTTTCGAGGTGTTTTCAAAACTGTGATTCTCTGCCTACTTTTGGAGAATGGCAATATATTCCATAAAGCACTGAAATCCGGAGGGCAGGCAGGACATCTGGGGTGCAATTAAATGAACAAATTAGAGTAGTGTCTTCAAATGTAAAGAAATAACAATAGCAATTCAATACAGAAAGTGGTAGATTAAAATAAAAACACCTAACCTGTTTTAAAAGGGCTGCCTTCTTGGAATTGCGTGTGCAAAAGGAAATCTTACAACTCCTGCCAAACTGCAGCAAAAGCACAGGCATCCTTGCATTCCCCAGTAATTCAAGACTTTGCCAAGTGCCAGTGGTTGACACAGGAATTTACAGTCATTCCTAGAGGTGATCAAATAGACAGGTAGAAGGCCAGCTACAAAACCACAGTGACATGAGACCCCTGACCAGGGCCTGTTGAAAATGCAAGAAGAATCTGATCAAGAATGGGAAGCCTTTTTACAAAACTGGGGAATTTGAGAAGTGTTTCTTCTTCCTTATCTTTGTGGTAAGTGCAGTTCAAAGACTGCAAGTGTGGTATTAAGTAGTATTAAAAAAAAGCTTGCAGTTGGTCATCTTTTTTTTTTTTTCATTTGTGTAAAATGCCAAAACCATATACCCCAAGGGCAGCATTCTTTTTGTTATATTGCTACGTAACATCTTCAGCCCATGAATGAATACATGACCTTGCAAAGAAGGATGAACAGATGCTTATCTATCTTCATGCCAGTTAAATCCTTCAGTTCAGAGATGCATGCTGAATGCTGGTCGAGGGCCCTTCTTCAGACCTAGCCCACCTGTGACTTTGCCTGGGTAGTTTCAGTAGGACTCCCAATTTTTTTATTTTTTTTTTTTTCCCCTACTGGCAAGTCAACACCAAACAGCTCTTATGGGAATACCATTAGTGGGACAGAGGGAAGCAGAATAGAACAGCAAGCTGAAGGTGTGCTGTCGTTCGTCCTGAAAGGCCAAGGTTGTTTTCCTCTCAGTTGCAGGTGGGGAAGAGCTCAGAGGTGGCCTCTGTTTCTTGTAACGCTGCTTGACTGCTAGGCTTATCCCAGACGTAAACGAGACTTGCCTAATAAGGGTCTTGGCAGAGGTTCGTGCGTGAGTGTAAGGATTTCATAGGAGTCACTGCAGCTTGTCTGTGCTAACGCTTGCCCTATAGAATATGAATTCTTCAGGGGCCAGTTACTGTGGTTTTAGCCTGGCTTTGTGCTGGCAGAGCTGGACAGAAAAGATTTAAAACATGGCCGGATCTGACCCTTAGTCCTTACGCTAGAGTCAATATTTATTCTGTATGGTGCACTCAGGATTTATCCTGGAAGACATAAGCTTCCAATTTGTTCACTTGCAAGAGCTGTAATGTGAGCTACAAATTGGGTAGTAAAAGTTGTATTTTGCCAAATTTTATTTTAAAGCTGTTGCATGTAACCATTTTAATGCTGAAAATAAACAGGGAAAAAGAAAAAAGAAAGGAAGGAGTAATCTTGGAGCTCTGCAGTCAACCAGATACACGTCTTCTGCGTGAGGCTCACAAAGGCACTTTACGAAAAGGAGTGACGGGATAATACTTCCTAGAAAGTTTTAAAAGTCTTGATTTAGTAGGTGCATCTGACACAAATACAGCTCCTGGTTTCCCAATAATCTTCTCATGTTCAAAGTTTTCAAAGAAGTAAAATGTCCTGGGTTGAGGTGGGTAGATAGTGCAGTTAGTGTGGCTGGGGAAGCTGGCTCCGGGGCTGCATTCCTACTGGGAAACCTGGCTTGGCCCCCAGCCAGGCAGGACTTTGCAGGTCCTGTCAAACCATGTGCTCAGTGCAAATCCCACACGGCTTCTGATCCGTGTAGGTGGGCTCCTCTTAGTCACTCCAGCGGAGCTGAGCCGTGCCAAAGGTATTAAAGAAAATGTGCATTTTTTATCATCCTTAGTTCCTCGGTTTCAAATATGTAGGACTTGAAATGTAGGGAGTTTCTGTCTGTTGAACAGTACCTGTTTAATGAAGAGCAATATTGAAAAGTGTATTTACAGTGTTTTCTAATGTAGAAACATTAATCCGCTGAAAAATGTTGGCTTAAGCTAGGCTGGGAATGTAAGCAGATGAGATAGACACTTGACTGGAAAGAAAAAGACATAATGCAAACTAGCTTTGCAGTGTCTTAGATTTCACCAGTTAGGTCAGTCTTCCATTAGGGAGGAGGGGGGAAAAAAAAAAAGAAACCAAAAGAAATAATAATAAAGCCATCTTTGACAGAGGATGTATGGCAGCTCAAACCAAACCAGAAATTATTATGTTGGTTCTGGAAAGAGATTTATTTTCCCCAAGAGAGTGACTCTGACCAAAGTTAAGACATCAATAATCCCTGTAATTAGTCTTTACCTGTTCCATAGTGTAGGTTGAAAAATTATATAGAACGTTCTGAAAATAGCAGGACCAGAGAATGGCTTGAACTCTGTAAGACAGGTCTTAGTCCAGAACGGAAAATTGTTGAAGGTGTATTAGCATCATCTTCTGCTCAGATGAAACCATTGCTGTCACAGTTCCGTGATTGGCAGATTTCTCCTTTAAAGGTGCTCGCAATAGAGGAAGCGTGGAACAGAAAGAATACTCCCATCTTCTAGAAATGTCTTCTTCACCATTTGCAAAATAGCTTAATAAGGAGGAAAGTATTTTTCTTTGAAGGTGACTAATAACTTTATGCTCTCTCAGTGAGGAATGCTTCCTCTCACCCTGTTTCTGCTTCTCAAGCTCAAGATGTTTTTCCTTTACATCCACGCTTGTATATTGGCATCATTACTGACCTGCAATTCAGCTTCGCTCAGCTGCCGAAAATGATTTGCCACTTAACTGCCATTTCCCTGTAAGGTACTGCAGGGGTGCTTCATCCTAACCACTTCTGATATATTGTAAGCCATGCAGGAGGATTTCTTTTTCGGTTTGTAGCAACACCTTTTATTTGAGGAAGTTGATCAGGAAAATTTTTAAAAACTTTTGTTTGGATTACCTTTTTCTTTTCTATTTTAAAGAATCAGAACAGGAGGGTTATTTAAAAAGCCATTAGTGCATCAAGGCTGAATGGCATTGTGACCTAAAATATGCTGATTTTATTTGATAGCTTGCTATTAATTTGTGCAGTAGGGGGTTTCTCTGTAGTTACAATTTTAAAATATGTTATCCATATTTGACTAGACCAACAGCCCATTAACTATTGCTGTCCGAACTATTGATGTGTTATTTGTACTTTTAAATAAATAATTGACAACAGGTGGCACATGTCAAATTACAGTGCTTTACTAATGTCCATTTGTTCTTTGAGAGCGTTACTAATTATGAAGAATTTTAAATTATTTTTCAATTTTGATGATTTTTTTTATTTTAGAGACTTTACTGTTTTATCATCAGTTGGTTTTATTCAGTGCAGAACGCATGAGTGCTCTAGCTGTTTTTCTGAGAGTTTCTAATTGAGGATCATTACAGTAGCCTATATCCCATCCTTTGAAGCTAATACTCCAGCTATTTCTAAAGATCCGTTCTTAAGCAATACTCTGAATTTCACCCTGAGTAAAACAAAAGCCATGATCTTGCTTTTGTTATCACAATTGAGCAAACATCCTTTTTTAACGAAGCAAAAGCTAAAAATCTGTTTTCAAGATAATATTTCTTGAAAACTGGAAGTCAGAGTCCTCCTTTGATGGGAGAAATGCGCTTTAGGGCAGTGAGATGAGGTTCAGGCTCCCTGTTCTCTGTGCTGGTCTTTTTGGTGATACAGAGAGTCTGGAGGAGGTCAGACCATCTAATCCTGGCAGTCACAGAACTCTTTTAACCATGTATTTGGTCTGTATGTTTCTTCTTTGAGAAGGCAGCCATAGATACTTGAGCAATATCCCACTGGTGTGAACTGATTTGGAAACCCGGTCAGGTTTCATTACATTTTGTTGAACCTTAATGATGACACCCTGACCAGGATTTTGTTCCGGTCCCTGAAACATTTAATAAGAGGCCTGGAGTTTAAAAGTATTAGCTGGAGAGAGGCAATGAAAGAGGATTTGCCAATAGGATTCAGGGATAATCCAGGCTTAACAAAGGCATAGGAATGAAGAGGGACATTGGCAGCTTTTTTTTTTTTACTGATTCAGGAAGGTGAGACTGCATTAGTTTAGACTTGCAGTTATTCGTGTACACAACAGAAACCTGCGTGCTTAAAAGAGACGCATGCTCACAATCTTCAAAATGTGGTTGCTCAGACCTCTAAGACACAAAATGAATTTTTTCCAGTGGATGGATAAATTAAATTTGCAAGCCTCTGCTCTGAAGAACAGAAAACTTTCTTCAGCATCTGTACTTAGTATCAAGAGTTTCTTATGACTGTTTTTTCTCTTTCTTACACAGGAAATTTGAAGATAGTCATGCCTGTTAGATGCCTACAATATGCAGGTAATTGTTTTATACTGAGAAAAAAAAATAAGTTCCCATTAACTGTGTATTTTCTTCACTTTTCTAATATTTATTCAAGCCAAATTAACTTTTTTCGCTGTGGGAATGAAAAATATTCCAGTATCTCTAATACCTTTTCCTTGCTGCTGTAAAATCATGATTGTCTTTGTAATTCTCACTGTTTCATCAACAAAATGTCCCATGTTTGGATAATATGGAAGCAGGAAGCCTATATTGCGCTTCAAGTTCAAATGCTCTACTTGTCTATGAAAATCGTACCTCTGAGCTTTTCTTCTTTATAGTAGAACTGTGGAAACTTACTGGATTTAAACATAAAAAGTGCATGCATAGCTGGTTGGAAGTGCTTCAACATTGAAATTTAAAATGCTAAAGTCACATAAACACAGTCATAGCTCATTTCCCTAGTAAATGTTTTATCTCTGGCAAGACATTCTCACTAAAATTTAATGTAATGATTGGAAGGTGGAGATGTGGAAAGGTACCAGTAGTGCTGTTTTTGAATGCTTATGTGATGTCTCTTTTCTGACTGTTTAAAAGTAGTTTAAAAGGGTGATCAAAACCTTCTTGTAAAACCCGTTAGATGATCTAAGGTAAGAACTATCTCACTTTGGCCATCTTGAAATTTGGTATGTACTCCAAGGTAGTCATCTAGGATTTCTGCCTAGCTGACAGTAGGAAACAGGCAACTCCATAGTGAAGGGCCATGAACGTAGACATCCCCTGTGTCTGAAGCACCCATCACGATATGGGAAGATTTCTCCTCTGGAAGTACAGATCACCCTCCTCTGACTTTAGAGGAAGGCCGGGTGACTTAGAGTGCGTGTCTGAACTGTAGGCGAGTAATACTTGGTAAGGTAATTCCCACCCACAGTGTTAGGACTCTATTTTCAGCAGTGATTTGCTGAAAGAGCTTTAAAAGTAGGTGGTGGACTTTCTGAGAATCGAGTCTTTAAACTGTCCCCAGAAAGCCATCTAAAGCTACTGTTTAATTTGGAAAGTGTAGGTCTCTGTTTTTATTGAGTAGTGATTGTGCTTTTGTGCAGTCTCTGGAGCCAGTCTTTACTGTGTCTGCTCACAAAAAGGAGTTTTGTGAAATATAGTTACCTCTGCTTAAGTCCATCAATACTTTTCATATAAGGCTCAATAAAAGTGCAACTGACTGCATCAGTTTTATTTAGCACAACTGTATTAATCAGTGCGGGGGGTTTCTTTGTTTTTGATTTTTCCATACAGATAGCTGTGTCACCATGGAGGAGATGAAGAGAACTTTCTTCTAGTAGATCACAAATATCTCTGGGTCGTTCTGCATCTCAGTATTAAATAACAATGAAAAATGTCCAAATGCTATAACGAGTCTTCGCAAATGTGTAATAAACTGCTTAGGAAAGTTCCTGCCATGAACAGAACTGTGTAATACTCACGTTAGTGTACAGACACAAATCTAATGCCTATAGACTACTGTGTGGAAAGTTCCAAAGAGAAAGAAAAGTCTGTGAACTTACAACAGCCCTGGAAAAATGGGAGCAACAAAACTTTAAAAAGCACAGCTCCAGACACACTCCATGTGTCTGCACAGCTTTCAAGTGAACTAGCACTTAAGACCTTGTGTAACAAAATGGACTCTGGGGACACAGCTATAGGGCAAAAAGCTACCTCAAGGTCTGGGGAAACTGCTAAAGTACCAAGTAGATGGAGGCAAGAACATTCAGCTGTTATTAAGATGAGCACTTTTGGCAATCAAGAAGTACAGAGGCAACCACAAATAGATCATGAGCAAATAGGAAACACAGCATCAGCACAACTTTTTGGTTCTGGAAAACTGGTATCGTCAAATGAAGCTACGCAGCAAGTCACGGAGAAGCAATACCCACAGCATCATCCAAGTCCTTACTCATGTCAACATTCACTTTCTTTCCCACAGCACTCATTGCCACAAGGCTTCTTGCACAACATAAAGCCACATCAGAGCTTGGAAGGCCCTCCGTGGCAGTTTCCTAGCCACTTGCAATCAGTTGCCTCAGAGGACTTGTTCCCTTTCCATGTGCATAGCCATAGTGGAGGTTTCTCCAGGAAGAAGATTTCAAGTTTGAACCCTGCATACAGCCAATATTCACAGAAATCTTTAGAACAATCAGAAGATGCTCACAAAAAGGAGCACAAACCGAAAAAGCCTGGCAAGTACATTTGTCCTTACTGTAATCGGGCCTGTGCCAAACCTAGCGTACTTAAAAAACATATTAGGTCTCATACGGGGGAGCGGCCGTACCCTTGTGTTCCTTGTGGTTTCTCCTTCAAGACGAAGAGCAACCTTTACAAGCACAGGAAGTCACATGCCCATGCAATTAAAGCAGGACTGGTACCTTTCACAGAGTCGGCAGTCTCTAAATTGGACCTAGATGCCAGTTACATCGACGTCGAAGCTGAAATACATTCAGACGGCGAGCAGAGCACGGACACTGATGAGGAGACCCCTCTCCTAGTGGAAGGGTCTGACAAACTGAGCCCCGTCCCGCAGATCCCCCTGGACATTGCTGGCAGGAGCAGTTTTCACTCCTCCATGGAAGATTCCTTGGTGGGGCCAATGAAAGTGCCCATTCTGATTATCCCTAAAAGTGGAATTCAGTTACCCAGTGAGAGTTCACTGTATATTGGCTCCGATATGTTGCAGACCCCATCCTTAAGTACTAAGTCTGATGACTCTCATACAGTTAAACAGCGACTTGCACTAAGACTCTCAGAGAAAAAAGGGCAAGATTCTGAGCAGTCATTAAACCTCTTGAGCCCACACAGTAAAGGAAGCACTGACTCTGGTTATTTTTCCCGCTCAGAAAGTGCTGAGCAGCAAATTAGCCCACCAAATACTAATGCAAAGTCTTACGAAGAAATCATCTTTGGGAAGTTCTATAGGATTAATCAAAGGACAGCAGTAACAGTGGCGACAACAAATCAGGAACACAGTTTAATGGGTAGAAAGGGCAAAGCAGAGCCATCACCTCTTTTAAATAACAGATTAGAAATCAAGATGCTTGAGGAACATATTTCTCAGCTGACTCCAAGTAAAGAAGAACTCCTCGACTCCAGTAATTTGAGCACTATTAAATCTACACAAGTTTATCCAGGCAGCAATACAGAATCCAGACAATCCCACACCACCACGTCATCCATCAAAAGTGAATCCAACCTATACCAAGTCAGTCAGCAGGGTGATGTGCCCGTCCTTCTAGAGCCCCCAGCAGATTCCTCTCCTCTTATTCGAAGTAACTCCATGCCAACCTCTTCTGCAAACAGCCTAAGTATTCCCCCATCTCTGAGAGGAAGCCATTCATTCGACGAGAAGATGACTGGCTCAGATGATGTATTTTACCCTGGGACAGTGGGAATATCCCACCAAAGAATGCTGAGGAGACAGGCTGCCTTTGAACTGCCCTCTGTGCAGGAGGGGCACTCAGATGCAGACTATCACGGAAGACCAGGGAAAAACATCATTATTGCTTCCAGCAGACAGACAGCAGGTGACAAAGGACCATCTTTAAAAGAAAAGAAAGGAGACAAGAGCTTTTATGACTATGATGCCGGTGGTAAGCACTACAGAAAATGGGAAGAATTTGAAGTCCAGAGGCAGAACTACAGGGACTCACCATCCTTAGGTGGGATGAATAAGGCAGGAGAGTACTTTGTTGATCCGCTTGGACAATCTCAGGCGGTGCCATCCATGCTCGGAACAACGCTCGAAAACAGAAAGCGCAGGAAAGAAGAGAGTGTCGGAGATGAGGAAGACAGCCCCATGCTTTGCAGCACTATGACTGGCACCACTGGGGGAATTCAGCCTTTGGACTTTGATCCCAAATCCCAAATGCAGGAAGTGCCAAGGAGTGGATTTGCCCTTCAAGGTCTAGACAATGCTGCCCATTGCCACACGGAGCGTTTTGAAATCTGCAGACCTTACCTACAGTCTGGAAGCCCAGCAGCTTCTCTGGAAGAGTCATCCTTAACTGCAGAACAAGAAAAGACTGCAGAGTCCCTGGCTAGAAAGCCCCCTGGAAATGTCATCTCTGTCATTCAGCACACAAATTCATTGAGCAGGCCAAACTCATTTGAAAGGTCTGAATCTACAGAGCATATTGCATGCCAGCAGGAAAAGATCTATTCACCATCTGAAACATGCGAGAGTGAGATTTGTGAGTCCCCAATGAGCCCAGACCGAGCTCCACAAACAGAAAATGTTGACGCCAGTAAACCATCTCCATCCCAGCAGCCTCAGCCATATCATATGCAGCCCAGGTTGGTTCGCCAGCACAACATCCAGGTACCTGAAATTCGGGTCACAGAGGAACCAGATAAGCCTGAGAAAGATAAAGAAGTGCAGAGTAAAGAACAGGAGAGACCCACCGAGGAATTCCAGTGGCCCCAGAGAAGTGAGACCCTTTCACAACTTCCAGCCGAAAAGCTGCCACCCAAAAAGAAGCGTTTGCGACTTGCTGACATGGAGCACTCCTCTGGAGAATCCAGCTTTGAGTCCACAGGTACAAGCCTCTCTCGCAGCCCTAGCCAAGAAAGTAATTTGTCCCACAGTTCAAGTTTTTCAATGTCCTTTGAAAGGGAAGAGAACATGAAGTTCGTCACGCCTCCCAAACAAGATGAGTTTGGAAGACAGTCTGAGTTTTTAACAGTTCCAGCTGGTGCTTACTCACTTTCCGTCCCTGGGCATCACCATCAGAGAGAAATGAGACGCTGCTCATCTGAACAGATGCCCTGTCCTCATGCTGCTGAAATCCCAGAGATCCGAAGTAAATCCTTTGATTATGGGAACCTGTCTCATGCCTCTTCGGCTGGGACACCTACTACGGCACTGTCTCCATCCCGAGAACGAAAGAAATGCTTCTTGGTTCGCCAGGCTTCCTTCAGTGGTTTTCCAGAGATTTCCCAGACTGATCAGAGCACAGAACAAGGTATAAAGCAGGAGCAGATGGAACATGCACAGGCTGGTCTTCGTTCCTCCCAGCTTGCCTGGCATCACTCCCCTTCCTCTGCACTTCAGCCTATTCAGGTAGATGACTCTGGAAAACAGGCTATTGGCTCTTGTGCTCAGCTTAGTAACAGCTCATCCCATCTTGCCCAGCAACAGGCTCTTCTTGCAGACAGCCCAGAAATGTTAAGGAATCCCTTGATCCAGCAAGCACCTTATATTCCTAGCAAGCATCCGTCAGAGCAGCAGCTATTTGCACATCAGGAAAAAGTCCCATTTCCCCCTATTCACAGCACCTTGTTTCAGTTCCCCTATCCAGCTGTCTGCATGGTTCACTTGCCACCATCTCAGCAGCCTGTCTTGTGGCAGTCATGCACAGAACCTCTACACTTCCAGCATCATTTTGTACAACAGCTGCAGAAATCTTATGTCAAACAGCCTTTCCAAACAGACCTTCCTCCGAGTTATCACCTGGAACATGTGCCAGAGCTTATTGGAAAGAAACCAGTTGATTATGTGCAAGCTAAAGAGCAAGCCTACCAGCATTACTCAGGAACATCTGGGCAGTTTTCAAAAAATACTCTTGCTAAGTACCAATCAGACCATAGTGTTAAACCAACAGATACCTCCTCTGAGCAGCATCTTCAGACAGACTTTGACTCCCCCAGTGATGGATCTGTACAGTCTTTGCCAGGAACAGTTGTGCCCGTCAGGATTCAAACCCACGTGCCATCTTACGGTAGTGTCATGTACACAAGCATTTCCCAGATCCTTGGACAGAGCAACAGTCCTGCAATTGTCATTTGTAAAGTTGACGAGACTGTTTCTCAAAGAACATTGGCGACTAATGCAGCCATGCAAGGAATTGGATTTAACATAGCTCAGATGCTGGGTCAGCATGGAGGGCTAGAAAAATATCCTTTGTGGAAAGTGCCACAGACACTACCACTTGGACTGGAGCCACCGATTCCCCTGTGTTTGCCTTCCACTTCTGACATGGCTTCTACCTTGGGAGGAAGCAAACGAATGCTTTCACCTGCCAGCAGCTTGGAGCTCTTCATGGAGACCAAGCAGCAGAAACGAGTCAAAGAAGAAAAAATGTATGGGCAGATAGTGGAGGAGCTAAGCGCAGTTGAGTTAACTAACTCAGATATAAAGAAGGATTTGCCAAGAATGCAGAAGCCTCAGCTAGTAAGGCAAAGCTGTACTACAGAGCCAAAAGAAAGTCTGCCGTCTGTGTCATCCTCCTCACCGTTGTCCTCATCATCTCAAGATTTCCCAGCTGTCAGCATGCCAACAGCTGATGCTTTCCCACCAAGCAGGGAGAAACTTTCCAGTTTTGATTCCACATCACCAGGGCAGAAGTCCAGTGGCCCTTCTGAAGGAAGAGACTCACCAGAAGAACTGGATGTGGATGAAACAGCTTCGGATATGAGCATGAGTCCACAGAGGTCTTCATTGCCGCCGGGAGAAATTCAACCAGAAGACCAACTGAAACATCAAAAATTGCCTCTCGGGATGTTAGTCCAGATGTCATCCAATGCCAGTGGGAAAGTCACGGGCTCAACCATTCTCCTGACAGATGTAGCAGATTTTCAGCAGGTCCTTCAGTTCCCAAGTCTGCGCACTACCACCACTGTGAGCTGGTGTTTCTTAAACTATACAAAACCCAATTCCATTCAGCAACCAACGCTCAAATCTTCTGTTTATGCTTCGTGGTGTATCAGTTCATGTAACCCAAACCCATCTGGGCTAAGTACAAAGACCACTTTAGCACTTTTAAGGTCCAAGCAGAAAAACACCACAGAAATCTACACTCTGGCTGCTATGCATAGACCTGGAGCTGGTAAACTGACGTCATCAAGTGCATGGAAGCAGTTTGCTCAGGTAAATAAGAGGCTTTAATAAAATTAAACTTGCATAGCTTTCTTTGAGAAAACATTAGTAAAATAAGTTAATGATTTTTTTTAGAAAAAAAGATTTCCCTTTGGGAGATCAGACATTGATGTCTTCTCATGACAACTTTTGAGCCTCAGTTTACCCTTCTAGAAGCTCTGCTACTTCTACTGTCTCTGTTTCCATTTTCAAAATCAGACATAAAAAGTGAGGCTTTTAAAGACCTCCCTTCATGTGTGCCAGAGCCTGATATATTATCTCCTTTTATTTTGTCCTTTGTGTTTGCCATGTTCTGATCCAAGCAGTAACAGATGCAAAGATTAAGCTAAAATCTGAATAAGGATCTTCAGATCCATTTAATGTCTTTTGTATACCAACTCTTCCTCATGAACTAAGCATTAGATCATGGTGCCAGGGAAAATTCTGTAATGACAATAAATTACCTTCTAAGGCTTTTCCATCTCTATTCTCCTTGATTTTTTTTTTTTTCTGAGGAAAGATATGATGCTCTCTTTTCTGTCAAGATTCTCATAAAACTTTGTCCATGCTGCCCCCTCTCTTATTCTGTCTTGAATTAAATGGGACAAATTAATTCATCTTATGGAGTTGCACCAAAATGAGAGTTTGGCTTTGACCTGGAATGTTAAAAGTACTTGAAATGAAGTGTACGTTTGTTGTGTGCTCCAGCAGTAACACCCTTCCTTGACTTTGTTCTACAGATGAAACACGAGCCATTCTTCTTGTTTGGCAGCAAGCTTGAAAAGAAAGTAGTGGGGAATATTATAAAAGAAAGAGTAAAAGGAGACATTCATGGAGATAAAGACATTACATCCAAACAAAATGAGCCGATACGAATTAAAATCTTTGAAGGAGGGTAAGAAAATGCAACTGGAAATTTCAAGCTCAGCCTGTCGTTTTAAAGAGATTTAAAAATGAATATGGATGAATTAGTATGTGAACAGTCTCCTGTATTCCTGGCATGTGTTGTAGCTCCGAAGCTGCTTTGTTTTTGTGTGTGTGTCAGTCTTAAACCAAGCTACAGAATACCTGTATACTTACTCTTGGCTCTACTTTGCTATTCGAACAATTACATTTTCTATCTGTGTGATAGCACTCACTCAAAATTACTACTCTCATTCCTTAGATCATAAAAAGTGGCTAAATGGTTAACATTTTGATATTTTCTATACCATTTCTTTGTATTTAATGGCTTCCATGAGGATAACTTTCCATTTTTAGACTCTGCCTACCTCCTCTTATGTGAGTGGGTTAGCTGGGCATACTTATTTTTGTAATTTTCTATTATTTGCTGAAGTTGGATTTTGGAGATAAAATGTAAGATGACAGTGAAATCTGTGATATCTAGGCCTAATCCACAGATCTGTCATGCGTGGTTGATAAAATACTGTTCAATTTTACCGTGGCCATCCATTACACAAGTGATAACAGAAACAAATAACAAAGAGAGGGAAAAGGAAAAAGCAAAGCCCATTAACATTGTTTTGAGGCTTATGAAGCTTGCTATAAGAAGCAAATGAAATGGACACTTGTTTGCCTTTGCAGGATACTCTAAAATGGCAGGTATTGTTTAATTTGATTTGCAGAATTCTGACGCAATGCAATTAATTTGCCAGTTGTTAGTAGTGAATAATTAGGTGGCTGAACAGGTATGGGTTTCAGTTTTTCCAAACTCAAGTGGCCTCAGAGCACTGTTTTATTGGGGTAGCTAAATAGATCAGGATGGAGATGTGAGAAATTTACATATCCTTTTCCGTTTCCTGTCAGTTTGGGCACTTTAAAATACCTGTTGTCCTTCATTAACATTATGTGTTTTGGCGCCGCTTGAGTAGCCTCCACGAACTGAACGGTGGCATTTCTCTGTAGTCTGCAGCACTGAAGGAGTATAGCCTACATCTGGCCTGAAAGCCTGAAAATGTTATTTTGGAGATTGTTATAGGAATGCTGGCCCAGACCCCCCGATCCTGGCTGTTCTCTGTAGTTGTACATTGCCCTAGTACCCAAGCCAGTAGGCTAGCTATGCAAAAGGGACCCAAATTTAGGGGTGAGCCTAAGTTTACAAGAAATCTAAGAGTTATTGCTTCAACTCACACCCACTTTGAATATAAGATTTGCCTGCTTCCCAGTACATATTGTTTCTGAATTTGGATCACCCAGCAGGAGATAGTCTGCACTGATGTAAGCTGTGTGACAAGAGGTCAGAAGAGTAAAAGTAGGTTAAGAAAAGCAACTTGAAGGAGGATCCAGATCAGTGTGAGTGCAACAGGTCACTATGAAATGTCTCTACCATCTAATACCTTCTTTAAGAAACTTTGTGTCTTACACCATCTTAAGTTTCCCCATACATCAGTAAGGTTTATGGAACTGTTTGTGTAAAGTCCCATAATTCATACGTCACCTAGAAATGTCTCCTGGTGATATGTGGCTGTGTTTAGATATCCCTTGAGTAAAACCAAACGTGAGAAACCTTGATGTGTATGTTAATTTCTGGTGTGTGGGGGACAAATAATCTCTGCAGTAGACTGGGACTTCCTCAGGTTATACCTGAAGAGTTACAGTCAATGAGGTGATGTTGCGTTAGTGGTGTGCACTTTCCTTACACATCATAATTTTATCATGATACATTTTTTAGGAATTATTTGTGCAAGAGTAGATTGATTCTTTTGATTAGCTTGACTGTTGGGATTTTTTAATGGATGTAATATTCTTTAGATAACTACATCTTTCATTGTTTTCTGTCCTGATTATTGAAGTTGTCCTCCTCTTAGGTTTGTGCTTATGAATGCTGGAAGCTAGTTTTCAACATGGGTGGCTTTCTGTGTTTGCTTGTGCTTGGCTCTTTGTAGAACTGTTCTGTTCTCCTCTATTCTGTTCTACCCTCATCAAGCTCATTTTCGTATCATCTCAGCATGTGCATAGTGCACTGATCTATGCAGCAAAATGTCTTATCATCTTCATTTCACATTTTCTCCCCTGGACTGACAAGTGGTGATACCTTGTTTCAGCAGGGTGTCTGCATTTTGTTTTCATTTGTCTTGGGGAGTGGATTTGCTTGGGCTTCCTGATTGTTTTCGTTCTCTAAGTGCAAAGAGAGCAATTTGGAATTGGTAGTTGAAAAGGATCTGTGGCTGTCAGTGCGGCTGCCTAGTGCCAGGGGAGCGGAGTGCGTGGATGGCAGGGGGGCAGAAAGCAAACAGATGGGGCTGGGGATGAGTGAAAAGCTGTAGGAACAGAATGAATGGAGTTGAGGAGAAAAGCACATCACCACCTCACTGCAGCAAAGCCCGTCAAGAGCAGTTTGCAAGCATCACAGCAGAGGGGGTTTTGAAGGAAGAAGCTAACAACCATATTATTACTTCTGGCAGGTGGCTTGATTCAAATTAAATCATCTGAATCATGAAATCTGCTTTCCATCATCTGAGGCTGCAAAACCCTGATGGGATGTGTAGCAGTGTTCCTCAAAGAAAAGCAGCAATTTGAAGTTCAGTACTTGCTGCAGTACAGTTAGTTACTAATGGTGTGAAAAGAAAGTGAAAAGAAAGGAAAAGCAAGGGCAAACATGCTCTCTCATCTGACACCTGGCTTAATGACATTATCACCTGACAGCAAGAGTTTGCTTATGTTTGCTGTTTTATATCTACCAGTAATAGACTCTAATTGAAAATCCCCAATAAAATAACATTTTGGATAGAAGTTGCAGGACTCAGGCTTGTTAAATGCTTTTTAATTCTAGACTCCCATTCAAATCATGCTCAGAGAAGCAGTGACCATAGTCCTTAGAGGAAAGTTATATAGTGCGAAGAAGGAAATTACTGAAAGCTTTGAGAGAGGCAGGAGTTAATGGTAACATCTAACATTCCTGGGGGCTAGAGAGATAATCACCATAGACTTCTGTTGTTTCAGGTTTTGAGCCAGGCCTTCTTTAAATGTTTAGGTTGTGTGTGTCCTTTCTCCTACAGTCGTCGTTAGAGTGAAGTATACTTAGAGAGTGAAGGTCAGTTATGGTACAAGAATCATCCATATGAATGGTGCAGAGACTAATCTTGTCTAATTGTCTTTGTGCTCGATGGGATCTGACAGGTGACAGAAGCCGATGGGATGAGGTCAGGCAGAGGAACAGCAGAGATGGAGCAATAGAAAAGCACATGTTATAACACAGCATTTATCTTACCAGTGTCAATCAGGGGTGATATGGTAGACTCCATCCCAGCAAAATCAGACTGGAAGGAGAGATGTCAAGAAGATAAAATGGCAGTTTTAACAATATGACAAAATGGCAGTTTCAAACAATAACAGGTATTTTTTTCTGTCTGTGGGAGAAAGCCTAGAGGTGGTTGATGAGGAAGTGGATAGAGAGATGACTAGGAGTCATTGGCATGTGTGTGTGAAGGAGAACCTGGGAAATGGGGCAGACAGAAAAGCAGAATCCCAGAAATGTTGTACCAAAATACCTGCTAGAGAGATGGCTAAATATTCAATTACATTAAACTATTCCAATTTGGCCCACGGTGTCAGGAACAATGAAGGAGATGGGAGAAGGCCAACTTAATTGGAAAGGAGATGTAAAAAACTGAATTGAGGCATCCACGTTTGAAAGAGGAGCTGATGCGTTTAATGTAGAACAAGATGGCCATGAGAAGAGGGCAGTGGTTTATATATTTCTGAGATATTTGCTTCAGTGTTTATATTGCCAGTGATATAGCTGAACATATGAAAGAAATGTTCATCCAAGAAAAACACACTGAAAAATGTTTCAGCTCTGTAACCTCAAAATTTCCACTTGTTTCCTGTAGAGTTATCATCCCATTAACAGAATCTTTCACACAGTCCCTTATTTATTTAAACTGCTGACTGTCAGTACCAGCCATGTTTTGTGAGCTGTGCATCCACGGGGTCATTGAAAGTACTTTGTACTGCTCAGGGACAGGACGATGGCAAACAGAGGGCGGAAAAAATGTTAGTTCTCACAATTTCTGAATTTTACTTTGGGTGAATGAGGATGAGATTCTCCCTCTAGGTAATGCCCAGCATGCTTCAAACTTTAGAACAGCCTGAGCAGATCCCCTGGGCCTTTTTAGACTTCAATATTAAAAATTTATCATGATAGTAAATGCAATGTACAGCTTTACATAGATTTTCTTAATTTATTATCTAACTACACGCTATGTAATCAACAAAAATAGCATGGAATGCTTACGCTGTGCTAAGCAAAATTTCTTTAACAGCTTTTTGCTAAGTGTGCAGCTTGGAAGTTTTCTATTTTATTTCTAAAGCAGCTCATACCTGAGTGAACTCAACTTGGTGTCACTTAGGGAGGCATCCGTCTTCAGGAACTTCAGGCATCTCTAGCATAAATGCATACATCCTTGCTAGTCATCTACATTCCCTTTATGCTTAATGGGCATTTCCAGGATGTGATTTATCTGATCCCAAGGGATAAATATACTAAAATAGTTACATGAACCATGCTGCAAAGCGATGCTCTTTTCCGTGATGGTAGATGCCTGTGTTGTACAAGACTACAGTTAGATGAAGAAGTAAATCCAACATGCAGACTCATATTTGGAGTTGTGCTGTGTCTGTAGGAATGGTAGCTCATCTGTTTCCTGACAAGGCATTCGTGCTGTTCTCGTACTGCAACCCTTTGGTCTCATATTTTTAAAACACATTTGGGACCAGGACATTCCCTGAAATATAAACACTTTGTGAGTTCCAGACTGAAATTCAGTAGTTCCTATGGTCTTCTGTGGATTTGTGGATGAGAAACATACAGGATCAGATGCGTAGAGGTGATGTTTGTGCATGTATGTGTCATAGAGTATGTATGGTTTAATGCTTGCTCTCTTCCAACAGGTATAAATCAAATGAGGATTATGTCTATGTCAGAGGTCGTGGCCGAGGAAAGTACATTTGTGAAGAATGTGGAATTCGCTGCAAAAAGCCAAGCATGCTCAAAAAACATATCCGCACTCATACTGATGTCCGGCCTTATGTATGCAAGTTGTGCAATTTTGCCTTCAAAACTAAAGGTACTTGGCCCTTTTTGCTGACCTCTTGCTACTTTCAAAACAAATTTTGACCTATTTTGCCATCTGGAGTCCAAACACCTTTTGCAGTCAAGGAGGGAGTTTTCTTCAGAAAAAAACCTACCATGTTTATGTATACAGGAATTCATGAGAGAGATTTCTCTCTTCTATTTAATTGATCCAGGGATTTTTTGAGACAGTGAGACTCCTTGGATAGCTTCATTAAGAACTATAGGCTCTTGGCTGGTCCATCTGTCTGCAGAGAAAATGTAGGAGCATAAGAACCACCCTTACAAATAATACTTTCTGCCAAAATTGTTACATGGTGCAAATTTTAATTGCAATAGCACTTAAATGCTATCAGGAGAGTACACTTGTTATGACATAATGTGGAAGCAGAGCATCAGCTGCTGAGGAAAACATGCCTTCACGGGCTTTACGGTGGGTCAGTTTCAAGTTTATAAATAATGTATGTCTCCCAGATGGGCTGCTCCATCCACTGTGGCATTAATTATGAATAGAGATCTGATAGCTTGTGTTCACATGTATTTATCAGCACAGAAAAAGCTTCCATTTGTCACCCTGGGGCCACAGATAATGATATTCTTTGGAATTCGGATTTGTGTTGCAGCTATCTCATTAAAAGGAGAAAATCCTTCTCTTTAGCAGCAAATGAGGCTTACATTCTCAGTTTCTTAGCTTCCCTTTGGCAGACAAGGGAAATGGATTCTGATCCTGGTGTGGTGAAATTACTCGAAGGGAGAGAGAGCAAGCTGAAGGAAATATCTCCCAAGATCCCAGTGCAGCTTCATGGCTGTTTTGAGGATGGAGGGTTGTAATAGCTTCCATGACTCTAGTCCTTCTTCCGCTGCCAAAGACGGGAATAGCTGTTGGATGGTAGTAGACCCATCAACCTAATTTAAGATGAGGATTTTTCATGAGGATGTAGAGACAAAGACAAGGAACTGCTCGTTTGTAGTCCCAACAGACCCTCTGGTGAGCTGTTCTCAGGTCATTGTTTGCATTTGACATTGCTGGAGGAATAGGGTTTGAGGCGGGACTTGAAGGAGGGTTGTGGTTTTGCAGCTGTGTTCAGAAAGGACATTCCAGGCAGAAGAGATGTCATGGAAAGAAATGTGGAATTACTTGCTGAGGCTTGCATTTCTGGCAGGGGAGAAAGAAACAAGAGAAGGTGGTATACTATTGTACAAGAGGGGCATGAGTAGGAAGAGACTAAGTTCGCCTTCGAAGTACAAGAAGTGTTTAACTGGTGTGTTACTGCTTATGAACAGCTGTTAGCCTCATAACTATTGTCACTATTTTGCTGAGAAAGTATGGGACAGACCTTCAGAGTTACTCAGCTTTCCAGTGTACACCCTGAGCATTTAGTCATCCAGACACATCAGTGGCCAGTTAGACCTTTCATGCAGTGCGCAGGTGTAAGAAACTCTGAGAAGGGAATCACTTGAACCAGCTGAGACTGGAAGTTAGAGGAGAAGAGCCTAGCTTGTGAGCTTGTAAGCACACCTCCACTAGCCAACGGAGTGGTACGGTGTTCCTGCCTCCAGGTTGCATGTGTTACACGCACCATCTGGAGATGCTGGATAGGGTCGCAAAAGCAGCACAGGTACATTCACAGAGTGTTCTCCTTGAGCTAAGAAGCGCTGTGGTTTGGGTTTGTTTTCTGAATTGGTGTTGCAAATGTGACTCAGGTGGCTAGTAGATTAGAGCGATAGTCTTGTTTCTCCAGCTTTTGATTTGTGCTCAAAATTCTTTGCCATGAAATATCTCTTGGGGCCAGTCTCAACCGAGTTTTCTTATCTGTGAAAAGACGGACCAAGACAGGCACTCCAGAAAGTCAATAGTCTAGTGTTAGATTGCTCCCTCAGCGGAATAGGAGATCTGATTTCAAATCCCTGCTGTGTCTGGTTCAGATCCATTCAAATCCAGCTGAACCTGGATTTCCCACATCCCAGGTGAATGCTGTACGTACAGCTCCTCTCAGTTCAGAGATTGCAGCTAGAAGGCAAACTTACTGAGAGAAGTCTTCCATAAATTTTGTGGGGTGCTTTTGCTCTCAAATGCTTCAAACACACTATACATTTGGAATCTACATGTGAACTAAATGGGAGAGCCCTTAGCTTGAAACTACCACTGTGAAACAGGAGTATGAGCCTTGAACGGCTGGTGTGCGTTGGACTTACTTCACTGTCCAGGCAGTCTGTACATACCACAAACACTGAGCCTAGGGATAGATAACAACCAAAAGCGAACTTTTTAGCTCACTGGGGTGCCTAAATGTCATGTGCAAAATTGGAGAGATGGCTATATACCTCTCAGGCCCTGAAATATTTTAATTTTTTTTGGAAGATATAAAAACCCACTCTCATTAAAACAGGCTCTGAGGGCAATGGGCTGGATGAGTCAGCCCTATCTGTTGTGGTTTTGTTTAAACTAAAAAACCCCGTCTGCAGGATAATGGAATTAAGTTACACCGAAACCTGGCTTGGAGAGTGATCTTTGCTGTTGTCCATTAATTAGATTAATCTCTGATCTATAGGAAATCTGACAAAACATATGAAGTCTAAAGCACACATGAAAAAATGCCTGGAGCTTGGAGTATCAATGACATCTGTAGATGATGCTGAAACTGAAGAAGCAGGTATGTCAGAATGATTTAATTTGGTTGGAATGGCCTCTGGAGTATGCAAATGACTCACTGCACTTCAGCACAGTGACTGGCATAGGAAAATACATTAAGAGTATTTGGGGCATTTTTTAATTAAGAGACATCCTTTTAATAAACAGGAAGTATAAAAAATAAATCTGATCCATTTGTCTGAGTTACGTAGGAGGAGCTAGAAACAAAACTATGACCTGTCTCACACAAAGTTCCCACTCTTTTCAATTTAGATGCGAGAGATTTAGAGAAGTTGCAAAGTGTGGTTGGGTGAAGTATAGAGTTTCAAGGGGTTTTTTTTGAAAAATTATGGTTTGAGACAATGAAGAGTGGCTTTATGCAGCCATCCCACATGAAGAGCATCTTGCGATGGCAGTGCGTGTGCTGGGTGGGGAATGAACGTGGCAGAAGGTGTAAGAGAGAGGGTGTGTGCTCACCGTTTTGACTTGACATGGCTCTTTCAGAAAACACGGAGGACATGCAGCAGGAGGCAGAGAAGAGCAGCAACCTGGCAGGCCTGTCAGCAGAGCACCAGTTTTCTGATGCAGAGGAGTCAGATGGCGAGGACGGCGATGACAATGATGATGATGACGAAGATGAGGATGATTTTGATGATACTCAGGGAGACTCGACACCAAAAACCAGATCAAGAAGCACCAGCCCACAGCCCCCTCGGTTCTCCTCCCTGTCGGTGAACTCGGCTGGGACGTCGCAGGGGGCTTCCCCCGAAGGCTCCCTTTCCATGGGACACTCCTCCCTCATCAGTTACTTGGTCACCTTACCTAGCATTCAGGTCACTCAGCTTATAACGCCAAGCGAATCCTGTGAAGATTCACAGATGACAGAATATCAGAGGTTTTTCCAGAGCAAGAGTACCGATTCGGAGCCCGATAAAGACAGGTTGGACATACCTAGTGGCATGGATGAGGATTACGTGCTTTCGTTAGACACCAGTTCATCTCCGAGGGACTTCTCGCCCTCCAGTCGACAGTCGTCACCCGGCTATGATTCTTCGCCCTATAGAGATAACTCACCAAAGAGGTATTTAATGCCAAAAGGGGATTTGTCACCCAGAAGGCATCTGTCACCCCGAAGAGATATTTCACCCATGAGGCACCTTTCCCCACGGAAGGAGGCTGTGCTGAGGAGAGAGTTATCACCAAGACGGGACGTGTCACCAAGACGTCACCTATCGCCAAGGAGACCAATGTCACCAGGGAAAGATGCGTCTGTTCGAAGAGATTTGTCTCCTAGGCGAGAGAGGAGATACATGGCCTCCGTTAGAGCAGCATCTCCCCGGAGAGGCTTATACCATAATCCAGCGTTGTCCATGGGTCAATATTTACAATCTGAATCTATTCCAGTAGGGCATTCAGTAAGTATGGAAGAATACTTTCACTCCTATTGTCAAAAACAGTGCTCTTACCTAATTTGTCCTTAATATTTTGAGAAAGTTTGCAGCTTTGTAGAAGAAGGTATAAGCTTTGAGACTTGGTGGGAAGTCCTGGAACAAATGCAAGAAGTTTGAAATAGATGAAGACCAAGTCAGGATGTTGATTCAGTTAGATGCAGTAGAGTCAGACTGAGGGTCAAATCTTCCCTTGGTACAAGCCTGAGTAGCTCCATTAACTTCAATTAAATTAGACCGACTTATATTAACTGCCCTCATCTTTATTTTATATATATATATGTATGCATATATATATGTACATATATATATATTATATTGTACTATTTTGAAACAGCCCAGGAAGCTTACCTGGTGCATGGGTCTTGTTTCTGCATTGTAAAACCTTTTACCTCTTAGACTGTTAAGTGGGACTGAGTCCAGATCGGGACTTAAGGCCCTGATACTGCAGTACAGTGCCCATCATTGAAGTATTGTTTAATGGAATAAAAATGTTAGTATAAATGGAACCTTTTAGAAAAGCAGAGTGCTCATCAAAACTGGGATCTGTGGCAGGGGGTTAAAGGATATTATCGTGTGGCAGGAGCAGGCAGCTGTCTGCCCCCCAGGAAACACCATCACAACTCTCTGTTTCGGCAGGGACGTAACTGTCTGGGTAGAAATGGAAATATGCAAAACTTGCACAGCTGCTGTCTGTGCTGTTCCCTTTCAGTAAATGAGCTCTCAGAAACTGCTGACTTGGCACTTTTGGCCAGCCCTAGCATTCACAATATCGTGTGGCAGGAGCAGGCAGCTGTCTGCCCCGCAGAAAACACCATCACAACTCTCTGTTTCGGCAGGGACGTAACTGTCTGGGTAGAAATGGAAATATGCAAAACTTGCACAGCTGCTGTCTGTGCTGTTCCCTTTCAGTAAATGAGCTCTCAGAAACTGCTGACTTGGCACTTTTGGCCAGCCCTAGCATTCACAAAGTACTCTCTCCACAAGTAAATTTGATCTTTAGCGTTAAGAAGCGACCTCGCTGTGTATGCATCTAATTATTTATTTAGTCTGCTTCCCTCCCCACATTTGATGTTGCTGCCCTCTCACTGCCTGCCTCCTCAGCCCATCCGTGTGGGTTCAACCCAGGCAAGCTGTGACAGACTCACATTGCCTCAGGACTCCTGCCTCCCTGCTCTCCTCCTGGCAAGGCTCTCCTCCCCACTTCCCCATTGCCAATTTTCTCAAACTTTTGGGTAGTCTTTGTGGTATTTCTTTGTAGAGGAGGAGAACTGAACCCTAAGCTCCTAAAATCAGCATTTCCAGAGCTCTGGGGTGAACTTCTCTGTGGAACCAGGTTGATGTGTTACCTGCACCTGGGAAGGGAGCGAGGGATGCATCTGGGCAAAGGTGGCTGGAACAGGAATGGACTGAACAGAGACGAGATGCCACCAGCCTGGCAGATCCGAAAGCGGCTTTCCCAGCTTTTCAGGAGGATAAGGGAAAGCTTCGATGTGAGGAGAGAGCAGTGGAGAGTTACTTCTTCCATATATTAGACATGGCCCCATGGCCTGGTGTGTTGTTGGCGAGAGCAGTAGAGAGGGGTGGCTGAGCAGTGGCCTGAGCGGTCCTTGAGGAACGACATTCTGAAACCCTGCTGCACTGTCATAGGGGCAATCACTGCAGAGCTGAGAGTGGATGCAAATCCCACCAGCAGTTCTACTGACAAAGTAAGGAAGAACAATGAGAGGATAAAGAGCCACCAGTTTAACAGTCATGATGTCTTAGTATCAAATGGAAGAAATTATATGAGATGCCACAGCTCACATTGTGCAGGGACCCCCAGTCCCTAATGCCCCACATGAGGGGCTGCCAATGGCATCCTGAGGTAGAGATTTTGGGAATGTGATGATGCTGGCAAAAGGGCATCTTATCAGTCACCCTTGGCTACCTGACAGTTCTCACTCTAATGTCTGACTTTTGTGTTATGCACACCTTCCAGCAAGGCATTTAGCACATTGTGAGGACTCTTGTTAGCACCTTTAGCTCCTTCTTTTGGAAAGTCCGCCATACCAGATGGGCTTTTAGCACTTACCTTATTTCTGAAGTAGGATCAGGCATGTGGCAGTGAAAAACCCAATTTTAAAGATCATTTGTCCTACAGAAAGCATTGGTAACTCAGTGACATATTGAGAGTTTTGAGGGAGAAGCCCAGACCTTAGTACAGTCACTGGAACCAGCATCACTGGAAGCAGAGCCCGGGCAAATTTAAATGAGGAAATTACAAGCAAGGATGATTGCCCATCTCAACAAATGGCTGAATGGAGGGGAAAGATGGATTCCTCACCTCTCAGTGCCTTTCTGGAGGACATACTTTAGCCAAATAGTAGTTGAGTTTAGGTGAAACACAAGTCATTATACTCAGTGTGTGGGAAGACAAATAACACCTGAGCTTGCTATAAATGAAAGCTGTCAGACAAGAAAAAGGAATAAAGACCGTTTTTCACTTTCAGAGAATTGAAATCCAGCAAATTAAGAGTATGATCAGTGATGCACATCAGAATGCAGCTTAGAATCCTGCTTCCTCTTTCAGAGCTGCATTGGGTTCCCAGTCCTTGCAAGAAAAAGAGTGGCGTTGTGTTTCTGATGGCTGCAGTACCCAGAAGCAGCCAGTTTTCTTTCTTCTCCATTTAAATTGATGTATTTGCCCTGGTCTTTTTGGCCAGGGCTGGTCTAGTTCCCCTTCAGGTTGCTTCCCCTTGAACATTTGTTCATGCACTTTGGTGGTCTTGTGCAAAGAGCTTGTAAAGTGTTCTGGCACTGAAAGTACCACACAGAAAGCAATTGAAATTATTTCTTTAGGAGGTGGAAAAGAGCATGGCGTAAATAACTTATTTATGTGGATAGTACAAAAATACAGAAAAATATACTTATTTTTCTTTGACAATTAATAACAGGATACACTCTTGCAACAAGATACTCTCTCAAAGTAACCCAAGGCTCTGGTTGATGCTGGTGCACGCTTTGGCAAGTTAAACTCGTGTCTCTAAATTTAAAGGCAGGTCCCCATTGCTCTCTAAATACAATCAGGATATTCTCTTCTGTGAATACCAGAGATTTCATTCCTTTCTGAGGAGGCTGGTGCTGTTATCAAAAGGATTCTTCTCTGCAGTCATTTTATGCCAGTCCTGAGAGAAAGAGGAAAGATGGGAAGGCTATTTTTGTTCACCCTGAGTGCATCTCTGTTAGCATTTTAGTTTGGATCAGGCGTATGTCTCGTTGTCACATTTACTGTGCTTTGACTCACATTACAGAGCAGTCTTGCAGTAAGTGACCTGAATTGTCTTCAGACAAAATTAAACTGAAAAATATTCTCCGAGAGTACAGTGAGTGCACTTAAACTGTGAGTGAGCATTCAAGTGAGTAAGAGACTATATAGAGTTAGTCTGAAGTAACCTTCCCTTCCAACCCCCCAATGCTTATTACGCTATGAAGATGGGATCCAGCATGAACAGTTTCACTCTGTCCCACTCCTAGAGCACCCCGCCGCTTCCTAGTGCAGAGCGGAACTTTTACCTCTTTCAGTCTCAGGGCACAATGAGACTGTGAATACATATCTTACAATATATGAGCGATACAAACTTCTCCCTAGCAACTGTTTTAGCTTCTAGGAGGTAGTGGATTTTGCTGGTGTTGCTGTTTTGTTGCAGCTCTCATTAATTTTTAAGTCCGAAGCCTGTCTCAATATATTCAGAAGGGCTGAAGGGAATTAGGCACCTCTATATCCACTTGAAAGTCAACAGGACTTATGGTCCTTTGATCATCACAGACATATGGGTATTAAATCCCTTCCCAAGCACTCATTACTTTATCACCTTGAGTGAAATGTGTTCCTGTACAAAGAACCAGCATAAAATTTCTAAAGTTCAGGTCAGCTGTAAATAGGTCCACTGGTGTGTGTGGACTGCTATGGTGCATTCCCAGTAGGATTACAAGTCGAGCTGATCCTGAACCTGAAGTCCACACAGATTTATCGTCCCTTTATTGATGATCATATCTTTTAGAAAGCACATCAGTAACATGCTCTGTCATTGAATTTCGCAACAGAGTTCAACATTTTCTGGTTTTTAACTTTAAAAAGCCTCAAGTATATTCTGTTACGGTAATCAAAGAGGTTGTTTTCCACCCACCATCTTTTTGCAAGCTGTGGTCTGAGGCTGCCAGGAGGATATCTGTGAAGGGTGCTTGGCTTTGAAATGCAATCTGCTTCTTAATCCCCCACAGCCTGTTTTGGGTGATGTACCAGATACAGGGTAAACCCAATCTCATCCCTGATGCATTCTGGGGGACCTGTGAAGCTGGATATGGCTTTCCTTGGGGATGTGGTGTGGCAATCTAGCCTTATGACCAGGCCAGAGAGTTTAGTGAAAAGTTCCTACAGAGTATTGTTGCTTGGGAAATTGTATGTCACCCGAAGTGGAAAGGAAATATGCTAAACTCCAACAAATGAGGATTAATAGGGAATGAACTGGATTCCCATCACCTGACAAAGAGGGGAGCTCATCTCATGGCACTGGCAGCAACCTGTTCTGACTGCCCCTCAAAAAGATGCTGTGACTTTCCACACTGTGCTCAGTGATGAGATGTGATGCTCACTCTCTCAACAGAATAAAGTCTCTGGATTTTCAGGATGTCTCTTAAAAGAAGACAGCTCCTCTAGTATTCAGTCTGTCCCTTCAGTACATATATGTGTGTCTGCTTGTAGGTATGAAAATTGTAGATGCTGGTAAAGAGTGTAAAAGCAGGGTAAGAGGGATGAACAGTTATTTATGCCTGTAACTGTTTCCATTGTCTCCAAACTTATCTGCCAGAGCTAGAGAAAGATAATCTGGTATGCGATCAGCCAGGCTTGGAAGGCATCCAGTGGACATGCACACACTGTCACTATCTGTGTAAAAATTAGGCATATGAGACATATATTGGATGATATTGCTGATCTTGAAGTGTGTAGCAATTTCTATCATGTTAGCCACCTCTATCTGACAAGGACAGGCTGTTGCTCTATTCCCTTTTGAAACTGTGGCAGGATGCAAGATGAAGCCAGTGTCTTTCTCAATTAGAGATTTGTGTGTGACTAGGTTTGTCCTTCAATGAGTTTTACTCCCTTTTTTTGGCCGCTTTTTCTGTCTCCCTTAGCCCAAGTTCACATCAGATGCAATAGTGATAAATGTCATGGCTTAGGAAACAGCCAAGAGGACAGTATGACTGAGAAATGGGTTGACAGACCAAAGATGGAAAAAAAAAAAAGGGGGGGCGGGCGAGCAGCTGTGCAGAGGTGAGGTTAGCGGTAGGAAGGACTGACAGGGTAGGTGAACTATGTCTTGTGGTTTGGCAACTGCAGTTTATTCTGTAATTTTTTCACCATTCAGCAGTATAATGTGCTGTCACTCTGCTTTCTTATGACAGTTTCTCTTTTATAAGACTCAAGTGCCTCACTTTCTGAATAGGAAAATTCCCAACATAGATTAGTCTCAGAAAAATAACATCCCTCAAGTTCGAGTCTGATGATTATGGGTCACCCTGCCTGTCTCGACTTTGATTTATATCAGATGGGACAAAGCATCTGAGCACAGTGAGATTGAGCCCCTGGGTAGCACAGAAACGGAATCTTTAATTGCCCCCTAAACCAGTTCCCCAGGATGGGATCAAAAGGTTGCTTAATGCCTTGAGAGCTAGGATTTCCCAGCAGTGAGGTGCTGCCACATTAATGCATTGGCATTTAGCAGCGTGGTCCTCAGGCGACCACACTGAGACCATGGTAGCAGTATAGCTCTGGGGCAATTGATAGGTGTTTGGTCAATTTGCTGAGCAGAAAAGAGCATTTTCATTCATTTAATTTCCTATGGGAGTCCTCGAGAGTCGTGTGGCCAAATCCCACACACAATTATGAAAATGCCATCCTGCACTTCTGTCATCGTTATTCCTCTGGTCAGCAATAAATGATACTTAATCATCAGATGGAAAACAAATTTTAAAAGTTAAGAATGAAAAAAAACAACAAACAAACAAACCCAAAAGCCCAGGGCATATTTAATACTGAGTGGAGATGGATCTATTCATTCTTCCAAGGCAAGAACTAATGGGAAGGCAGTGAAAATGTCAATATTACCAGATTGGTTTTTATTAGCTGTTACAAAATCCCTCATTCTTCTCAATCCCATTATGAGTGGGTGAGTCTCCCTGTGACAGAATCATCACTTTCACTCACAGCTGATGCCTGTGCTTTCGTTATTATTTTTTGTTTACACTACGCATAGGCCAGAGTGGTTCTCCATTGTCTTTACGACCATAAAAATTTGAGTCTTCATTGCACAGAGGCACTTGGACTTCTATGGAAATTCCTGTCCCCTTTCATCAAGGATTGGCTAAAGCTCATGGGGAGCAAGTGCCTTCTCTGGGGCTCCTGTGTAGGACCTTTCAGCAGGCAGAAAACAGGTACATGCAGTCAGGTTTTTCCCGTACTGCCAAGCAGTGGTGGCAGCAGCAGGGAAGTGTTCAGATGTGTGTTTCTCTGCAGCACAGTCTTGATACCCAGCAGAGACTGCCAATACTAGCACAGTGTGTGCAGTTTGCCAAAAGAGGGTAAGATGGGACTCCTGGCCAAATTTCTGCTGGGGAATGAAACTCTATCTACCCCAAATTCTCTCCGCAGTTTCAGTTGAATATAATATTCTTCACTTCCTGACCTAAATTGCTGCATTGTGTTACTGAATGCTCTTAACTAGCTCCTGCCTTTCGCCTCAGAGGGATGAGCCCTGTAGGGCTGAGCTAAGCAAAACCTCCTCTGTTGTTTGGATAGGCAATTAGTGGAGTTTTCCAAATGCTTTGGGATCCATCTGGATGAAAGGTGCTGTGTGAATGAGAGGTTGTGTTAGACAGGAAAGCAGATAGGTGGTTTGGCAGCCGGACAAGAATTTCGCAAGTAGCAGCGCTGACTTTTCTTTTGTGTTTTTTTTCTGGTTACAGAGAAGGGGGTTGTCTCAGGGGCCTTACTTCAACGTATATGGAGAAAAAGGAGGTATGGAGCACCGGGGGTCTAGCCCATTCCCCGAAGGTCCGAGTGACTACGTCTTCAGTCATCTTCCACTACACTCCCAGCAACAGATCCGAGCACCCATCCCCATGATGCCCATCGGGGGTATCCAGATGGTCCATTCAGTACCAGTGGCCCTTTCAGGTTTACATTCTCCGTCCACTCTGGCCCTGCAGAGAGAGGGCTCCGAGGAGAAGCAAAGAGGAACTGCGGAAACCTTTCTGAAAGAATCGTATGGTATTTCTAAGCATCATGAGAAACGCACCTCTCCACACAGCTTGCACCCCACCGCTCCCTCCAGCACGCCCTCCTCTCCGTTGCTATTGCTGGCGCAGAGCACGTCAGAGGACAGTGTCGTAGCTACTGAGAGAGAGCAGGAGGAGAACATACAGACTTGTACAAAAGCCATAGCCTCTTTGCGAATCGCCACAGAAGAAGCCGTTCTGCACGGGGCGGAGCAGCTGCAGAGGCCTTCTGAGCCTCACCAGAAACCCTTAGAAAGTGCACATTTTAGCATTAAACACTTTAGTGGATCTGAGCCGGGCCAGACCTGTGCCTCAGCCACCCATCCTGACTTGCACGGTGGTGAACAGGACAGTTTTGGTACATCACAGACTGCATTGGCCCATCCCACCTTTTACAGAAAGAGCTTTGTGGATGTCCGGCAGTTGGGCTTTCACAGCAGGAGCGACCCCCCATCAAGCACACAGGAAGGAAAAGATCCGTCATCTGAGAAGAGCAAGCCACATTGATCTGAGATGCATGGAGACTTTCACCCATACATTTACCCCACTTTTTTTTTCCTTTTCTAGAGATAGAAGAAGTATTCAACTTTACGGCATGCCTGTTCTAAGTTACAGTAGTTTGCTTTATATATACTTTTGTTATATCAAAAGAATTAGATAAAAAATAACAAGTCATCATGAGCCTGACCAAAACTAAATTTGAAGTTCTTATTGGGTCTGGTACTTTTAAACTGTACAGATGTTTGTGCCTTTTCTTTACTTTGCTTATATTCTTATAAGCATTTTTTTAGCAGTAATTTGTACATATTTTAGAATTTGTGTATCTGCTTTGTAATAAATGTAATTTCTTTCCTTTTTTGGACACTTGGATCTAAATGATGTAAAGCAAAACAGCATCAATATATGTGAGGTTGCACTAAAACATATTTTTATATGATTAAAACTGAACAGCTTTTATGTACAGCTCTGATTCTGTAATACTAATATTTATTTACTTTGTTTCATAAATTGTAAATTTTTTTCTTAATGTTGTGGATTGCTTTTCTATGTGAAGCATGGGATTTACTGTTGCGTAATTAGAACAAAATGTATATTGTAAAACAAGATATTTAAACTAGAGTATCCTATCTTATTCTGCACTTATGCATTAGTTAAAAAAAAAAAAAGATAAAGGATGTATCAGTCAGTTCTTAACTCTTGTAATTTTTTTTTGTCTTGTTTGCCGGATTGACTATAACTTAAGTGCTGATTGTGATTTTAAACTGATAGTACCGTAAAGCATTAAAGTAAAACAATGTGCTATTGTGAGTTTTTTCAAAGCTTTATAAAACAGTTATAAATATATTAAAAGTATTTGGTCTTATGTGAACACGTTGATCTATATACTCCTTTAAAAAAGCTATGGGTAAACATTCCACCCCGTGTAAATATGTGCATCACTGGTGCTGTCTGTGTAACTCAGCGGGATAGGTGAGGTTTGCCATGCTGCCGGGCGCCAAGCTGGGGCACCGCTGGCTGATGAGGGGCTGAGTCAGCCTGGCTGCAGTGCCACCCCCTCCTCTGCCCCCCACAGCGGGATGGCGGAGTCCCTACAGCCCCACGGGGCTGGGTGAGGAGCTGGCCCTCTGGACTCTCGTCACCCCACCAAGCCCCGGCAGTCCCCTGCTCACCAGGGTTGGCTGTGGGGTGTAGGTGCCATGCAGAGGTGCCCCGGGTTGTCAGAGAGGGGTTTGGAGCAGGGGATAAAAAACACCAAATGTTTCCTTGCACTTGAACAACATGACTGGTCACTCCCTGCTGCAGTACCTGGGTCAGCTTCAGAGGCTCCTGTTCAGTGCCATCCCATCCCATCCCATCCCATCCCATCCCATCCCATCCCATCCCAACCCATCCCATCTCAACCAAACTCATCCCAATCCATCCCATCCCAACCCATTCCATCCCAACCCATCCCGTCCCATGGGTGGAGGAGCATGGCCCAGCCGGCGAGGCAGAGAGCACTTCCCCCCTAGCCTCTTCAAGGAGCAGGGTTCATGGGCAAAAGGGTGGCAGTCTTCCAGAGCAGAGTCTCCATCTGAGTGAGGTTTGCTCCAGAGGAAAGCCAGGAGGAGCCCAGGCATGTGTTTGAACGCGCGCAGTGGGGGGTGCCACCACCACCGGCAGCAGGCGCGCGTGCGGGCGCTCGCACACGCACTCATGCACGCGCAGGCAGATGAAAGAAATCAACGACCTGGATTATATTTTGTGCTATTTAGTGGATTATAAATCTGTGAAACCAAGTTTGTATATTGACTTACAATACATTTAAGGAGTGTTCTTTAAAAAGAAATAAACATACAGTTACATGCATGAGGTGTCTAGTTTTCATGTCTTCTTTGAATTTCCCAAGTTTATTGGCATTCCATTATATTGTCAGTACCTTGTAATCCCGAGTGCTGCTTTCCTGTACAAGGAGTGGTGTTAAGTGTGTGAGCAGCAAAAAAATGTGGATCATCTTTTGGCCTCTTCAGCTATTATCAAACTAAACCAGTTTATTTCTCCAATAATACTATGTGGGGGCAGAGCCACAGCTGGTACATTGTTGTAATTTTAGCATGACGGCATATGACAACCATAACACCATAATGGACAGTGACCATTTTTAACCATTAGTTTCTCATATCCGTCGCAGCTTTCCTGCTTTTATTCCATAAGGTAACCCTTGCCAAGATAAGCGTGTGCCAGAAAACTGGCTCATCTCAGACTGGAGAGGAGAAGCAGTATAAGTAGTTGGAGGCCAGCAGCTTGTTGGATCATGCTTCCATTAAAAAAAGAAGTCAATTATACATTTTAAATAAACAAGCCTTATCTGATAAAAGCCTCTCTCTTCTCCTTGGTTGCATGGCTCTATTGAGAACAAAATGCTCTGCACAATGATCAACTAATCAGGTAATCACAGACATTTCATTAAAAGGGAACCAGGCAACCCCCAATGGTAAATGCTCTATTAACATTGTTTTATAAGGCAGTCCCTTAGTGTGGGAGTTACCTCTGGCTTGTTTGATTATTTTAATTAATTTGCAGCTGCAATTTACCATCCATATTTTCAGCCTTGAGGCACTTATTGTTGATTTTCTTTTTTATAATCGTTGAACAAGTATCACTGAAATCGCATGTGATTCTTTTGGGGTTGCAATGGAGCAAACCTAAAGAGGTTTCAAGTACTTACAGTCTTAACTGTATTTTCTTAATGAGTTAATGTTTATACAGTGCTTTGGAAAAAAAAATCCTCATCAATGATGACCACTTGTCACGTGAAGGAGGAAGGCAAACACATCCAGCAAAATCTTCCCAGGCCAGAGCAGTTTTCAGAACCAGTGTAGTGGGCACAGCAACCAGGGTAGGGGGGCAGGTAATTTCATGAGCAGTCTGCCCTGCCCACTCTGACCTGGTGCAGCCTGCTCCGAGCCATAGGCAGAACGGAGGGAGAGCGGGGCTGCACCTTAGCCCTGGGGCGCTGAGCCAACAACTCCCCTTCCAGCCCCCAGGCTGGGCTTGGGGCTGCAGGAAGGTGGCTGCACGGCTCCCCAACAGGGGTGATGGTGTCCAGGCAAGACTGGCAGTGCCTGAACATGCTGACAGCCCCTCTGAGGGTGCTGGGGAGTGGAGTTGCTCCAAAATGCTTAGTGTGGTGGGTGTGCATGGGTCTGGTGGGAACAAGAAGAGTAACTCTGAGGTCTCTGGTGTAAAAGTTCTGTGTTTTTTAAAAGGAGTGAAAAGAAAAATGCAGAAGCAAATGAGGATTTTCATATGCAGTGTGCTTTAGAATTTCTAAGTCAGGAATATAATTACCTATTATATTATTCAAGGAGGTTCTAATTTTCTGTGAAGATCCATATGTCTTTTCTGTAAAGCACAAGGGAAGTACAGATGCTCTGGCAAGCTCTCTTTATTCCCTTCTTGCAGAATACTGTCACCAGAGTCACTTCAGGATTTATTTGCGTCAGCAAAACAGAGAGTGTGTTGGTCTCATATAACTGCCTGCACAATCCTCTTAGGAAGCTTTAGATTCTGACTCAGGGTGGCAACTCGGCTGCATGTTAAATACCTTTATGTGGGCTTCCCCGCTGCAGAACACATTGCCAACGGGATGGAAGAGTAAGCACCAATAAAGGACATTGGTAACTATACCAGATCCAAGCAGGGTCAAGCTACTTAAGCACAATAATTTCGATCCAAAAATGTTGCAACAGGCTCCCATTTAACTGCAGCAGCACCTCGACTTTCAAGGTAGCTCCTTGTTTGAGTCAATTTCCTGCTTTTCAACATGAGCTGAACATCTCTCTTGGAACTCGCTCGTGCTTCTTCACCTCCCAAACTGACCGAGACACTAAAACTTAAATATTTCTTGGCCTAGATTCTCCAAGGGACCTGCCCTGTTGAGTGGGTCTTTGAAAATACCTGGCATATGATGAAATGTGCCTCCCTGTTGAATTGTATTTCTGACAAGTGCTGTCATCACCTCTTACTGATTAGCCCAATGATTTGGTCTCTTTCC
>NW_009708875.1:52538-104996 GCF_000703405.1 Apaloderma vittatum
TAAAAACCCTTAAAATCTGTGTTGAGACTGGCTAGATCAACATCTCAAGTCTCCTAGGAGAGCGCCCTAAGTACCCCATGAGGAGTAGAAGAGTCTTTTCTTTCCTGATGAAGTTCTGCTACTGTGAAGCAAAAAAACCAAGATGTATTGCATCAGGATTGCAGCCTATTTTCTCCAAGAAGAAAAGCTGCCCTACTCAGTAGGCAGAAAGCCATCTGGAAGGCCAGTGAGCAGAGTGGTGTGACAGAAACTTTGAAGGAAAAGGACTAAGCTCAAGTAGCACCTTGCCTGCAGCCTTCTGGACAACTCAGAGAGGATGGTTTCAAACACACTTGCTACTTGGCATCCTGCTTCTTTCTGAGGTGCTGACTCTTCCAATGTCCAATGGAGCAGAGCCAGGTGACAGACTCTGGATTTCAGAGTGAGGACCAAGCCCCAAAAGTTAGGTCCTGCAATCCTTTACTGGGTTTTACCCTAAGTAGCTGAGGAAGAAAAAGACTTACTGATTTATTCCATTGCACAGTGGAACAAGTCAATGGGAGTTATCCTTTTAAGTCATTTAACTACCCCTGAAAATCCCAATCAATATTCTCTAAAGAAGGTCCTTAAAGTAAATCCAGGATATTCAATGCAAAACGTGTACAGCACGTCATATATTTTAGTCTAGCCATTATTAGGGGTGTTTGGTTTGGAGTTTTTTCCAGTTAAATTGCCTACATGAAAAAATCAGCAGTTGTACTGACATTACTGTGACAATGTGCCTGTGCCCTTTTCTCATAGATTACATACATTGAACATGGACCCTGAACATATGCCTACTGTAGGTTCGATTTAAGATGAAAGTGCTGGATAGTTCGACTTGTTTTGCAGTTATTCTTGGGGCTTCGTGTATGATACATCTTTCGCAAGTGCTTGCACTGGCTTTAATACAATTGCTTTCAACTGGATTGGTACCACCGATAGCACCAGGAATATGGGTAACAGTTTTCATTAAACATCTGACTTTTGTCCCCATGTCATGCCTACATGAGCTACAATAAGCTGATTTATTGTGTGCACATAAGTCTTTTCCAAAACGTTGTTCTTGGTGACGAAACCTTTTTTAAAGTTTCTTTGATTTATGAGTACAGAAGTCCCTTGTCCATATGGTTCATGTGTTTAGGGCTTCATTAGGCATGTGACTGAATTTAAGTTAAAAAAGAAATGCCTTTGTTTTTTAATACAAGATAATTTTGAGATGGACCACTGTGGAGACATAGTTGGGATAACTCATCCTTGGGAGCAGACCCCTGTAAGGACCACAAACAACTGGTGCCCCCATAAAGAATGAACTGCTGGGTCTCCATGCTGGCACCTGGCTGCACATGGTGCTTTGATGTCATTTTCCCTGAAGCTTTTAGAAACAGGGATGGTCTGTGCATCGCTGTATGTTGTTCAATCATCTCCTACAGGCAAGCTCCTAAACCAGCATGCACCAAGCTAGCTCCAGTGGTGCCAGTGCACCTCTGCTGTAGAGCAGCCAGGGGACTCTGGGAGCCTAACGCCTCTGAGCGCTGTTCAAGCATACAAATAGACTGCAAGATCTTGGCTGCTTGCAGGCTGGACTGCACTGCTAGAAGAAAACAATGGTTTTTTTGAAAACCAGCAGCAATTTCTGCTCTAGTGAGTTTCTCTGCTTTTCTGCATTGTATGAATATTCATTCTGAAGCTGACATGACGAGGGGAGCTTGATCAGCAGCAGGCTTAATCAAAAACAAAAACAATATTACCACATGAACTGCCTTTTCGCATTCTTTCCTGATGAGTGACATCTCTGAACTGACAGGAGTCTTGTTAAGAAAAGCACCCAGGATGAATATGCATGATGGCACACAGCCTCACAAACGCCCAGCAAGGTGGAGAAAGTCAGTGGAGGCAGATCCTGCTCCATACTGGAGAAAAGCGTTTCCTTTCCCTGTCCCCCGCCAGAATATAAGAAGAGGCTGACACCATGCCATAGAAACTAATGGAGTTTCCACATTCATTTTAACAGCAGGAGAGGCAGTCTCTGAAGGCTTGTTTCCATGAGGTGATGAGAAATCTCGCTGCTAAAGTTGCAGGGATGTCAGAACACTTGGCATTTTGCCATTTCAACTTCTTTCATTCCCATCTGCTCCTAGACAAGCGAAGGTCTTTGCTGGGTTCAGCCACAGTTTGCCAGAGGCGGGCTGGGCCCAGGGCAGGCAGGTGTGGGGACAGCTCTAGGCCATGGAAGAAGCTGATCCCTGAATTTCCTCAGTGCTGGTGTAAATGCCCTGAATCCTTTGGGAATATTAGCGCTGGCCTTCTAAACACTGTCACTGTGTAGTCTGCAAAGCAAATGAAGGCTTGGGGGAGGACCTGTGTACTTCTTCTTCCTAAGTAGATACATACTCATACTCTCCCATAGGGTTATATCAGAAGAATGACTATTTGAAAAGCCAGATTTTCTGAAGAGCTGGACTCCTTGACTGACGCACTTACATAAAGTGGTCAGAGTTTTCAAAAGTGCAGAGCACTTGTTCTCAGCAGAAACTGCTAGATTCTGGGCACACGTGAAAATCTGGCCCTTAAAAACTTCTTGATGCCTAACTTAATGATACCTGGCACCTTGCTTCATGTTATTATTTCTCACAATCTTTCTCCTCTCCACAACATTCATATCCAGCCAGAAAGAAAGAAGGAAAAAAATCAAATGAATGAAATAACAAGCAAACATTCATGGCTGAAATAGCCTGTTCCTTTTTACTGCCAGGAAAAATGAAAATGATAAAGTGGAGGCTTTGATGAGTTTTGTGACAAAGTTTTTCCTCTCTCTTTCAGATTTCTTGATGATATTTTAACTTATGGAACCGGCACAGAGAGGCAAATTGGACTCGTCTTAAATCTTTTGGAAGTTTTCTTCAGACACTCAATATAAAACTTTGAAAACAAAAAAAAAAGAAAACACTTTGAAAAAAAATAAAAGAAAAAAGGCGAAGACATGGTGCACTATGGGGAGCAGTCTTTCTCTGGCAAAAGATGAGCTAAATAGTCTAATAGTTTTTTCCATCTGTATTTCCTCTGACCCTACTGCTAGCAGAGGGGATTCAGATCCAGCTGATCTCTCAGGGCAGTGGGTGAAGGGGGATGAGTGATGTTATAAGCTGAGCTCTGCTGCCTGCTCCAGCAATTTACTGAAGCAGTGGGAAGAAAATGAGGGGGATAACTCCCCTGAGGCGTTACCCCAGCTCTGTGGGATCCCACAAAACATTTTTCCTACTCTCTGCAGATCTGGATCCCTGCCAGGCTGCCAGCGCAAAGGATCAGCCACTGTCTAGAGCATTGCCCTGCGCTAACCCGCTGGATTTCCATGCAGGAATCCAAGTGAGAGTTAATGCTGCTTTAAGCAGCCGAAACTTTGGCTGAGTTTGCTCTCCAGCTGCTACTGCGCGGCCTCTGCTGCTGCCAGGAAAGCCGCTGGTGGGGCAGCACTGGCTGGGGGGCTCAGCCTGGTGGGGCAGGGCAGGGGAGCTGGTGGGGGGCTCCAGGGCAGCTGTTTCTGCAGGATACGCTGCTCGAGGCTGCTCTGGCCAGTCAGCATCCCGCAAGCTTCCGAAAAGTACTTGGAAATTCTGTATCCTGGAGCCTGCAAAGTTTCCTGGCTTCTGCAGTCTGATTTTTCCAGGAAAGGGAACAAGCTAAACCCTCCGACAGTTTGGTTTGCTGTTTTTTTTCTAAAAGTAAGGTATTCAAAATAATGCCAGTGGTGTCAAACGTTACCCCTCCCTGGGAGAATATGAGACAGGAGCTGAAAACATGTTGTCACAATGCACACTACCTGAAAATTTCATTACATTAAAAAGGGCAGTAGGATAGAATCTCTTTCCCCCCACCCCAGCTTTGGTCTGTTAGTTTCAGAAACATCAGCAGTGACGATGATTTAGTCATCTGTATTCTGCAGGCTTTAATGGGATGCCAGCTTCTGATTTTATACAGAAGTTTCTTGATAGACTGCCTGTTTCAGCAGAAATTACTGTTGTCAGCTCAGTGTTCGGGGTGTTAAAATCATCAATGTCACAACGTTCTAAATAGGTGATGCAAAATGTGACATCCAAAGAGAAGAGCTCCGAGGGTGTAACATTTTCCAAAAATTTGCCGCCATTCAAATGCTACAGGATCTGCAGTGAAATGAAGGCTGGGGCAGGGGGAGAGGAAACTTTTCTGTATTATAACAAATAAAATGTTACAATGGAGTTTGAAGGTGCAAATCAGGCTATAACAAAACATGAGCGTGCATGCTTTCAACACCAAAATGACTTACTGGCTGCTAATTAAATCTCACTGCAAATGGGATTGAATTTTTATTTTTTGATGGAAAAAGTGGTTTTATTGCATTGACTTGGCTGACAGCCAGGAATACAACTCAATACGAATCAAGCAAAGTTAAAGGCCTTCTGCAGCAACATATGGCTTGTTTGGGAAGTATGAGTCATAAATGAAACCAGATGCAAAAAAAAAAAATTGGTTATAAGAAGGTAGCAACTGTCCTCGGGCAGATGCTGATATTGTTATTTCTGATGTTTCCACCTCGTTGTGAAAAATTTACATGTGCACATTAGTCAACACTTGTTTCAAGCACAAACTGTCTGTTTCAAAGCCCTTCAATGGCACAGGTGCACTTAGTCCACTCATTTAGCTAGTTCACCCCTTACACAAGCTCTTTCCTTCTTGTGACTTACTAAAACATGACTCCAAGTGCTGCTTGTTTCTCTCCTGGTTTCAGGGTGTTTCCTAACATGTATAGGATTGGCCTTCAGTTTGCTCTTCAAGTCCTGTGTAAATATAGGCTAAGAGAAGTATGTCCTTGCCTAGGAAGAAGCCCTGTGGATGCTTCTTCACCACACCCGGCGCATATCTGCAAGGAGGGCGTGCACGCGTGCTCCTGTACACACAACCCAAGGGCCAAGGGAATGACAGCTGGCATGGCCAGGGGAGAGGCATCAGGGCCATGTTCTGCTGAGACCTTCCACTGCCCGTAGCGAGGCAATGGGTAAACAGGGGAGGGCCCGAGCGGTGAACTGCAATGGGTGCAAGCAGCCTGGGCGCGTTTTGGCACCATTAGTTGGGCTCTCAGCTCTTTGGCTGTTGGCATTGCTGCATATCAAGGGCTCTCTGCAACCACATAAAGAGCTACATAGAATCATAGAATGGCATAGGCTGGAAGGGACCTTAGATATCATCTAGTGCATCCATTGCTGTGTTGTGCACCCACAGCACAGGTGTATTTTTAGCACAGAGGCCCATAAGTTTCTAAAAGTTTGACTCTTGGGCCCTAGATAGCATTTTCTTTTTGCTGGTCTTGTATCCATATTTCACCCTGTTCCTGTTGTTCTCCTAACTCCTCCAGCCCTTCACTCCCTGTTGACCACATAGGTTGTCAAGAACTTTGTCAACAGAATTGCCTTCCTTCCCCCATAAAATCCCCTTTTATTAGAGGTAAGACAGATCTGCTGTGGCTTGCTGCTGGGCAAAGCCTAGCTAGCCCTGATCTGAAATGAAATAATGTCTTACACGCTTTAGTCCTGTGAGGGAAAATCGGCACATACCCTTGAACAGTGACACAATCCACTCAGTGCAAGCAGTGAAAATGCAAACACCAGCTGATAGGGTAGGCAACATCCTTCATCCAGTGGTGAACACCAGATGATGAGCAAACAGTGAACATTCCACTAGAACGCGGTGCCCTGCTGCACGTGTCTTCCCAGCCCTGGATCTCTCTGCATCCTGCTGCCAAGGCTCTTCCAGTGTGGGCCTGTTTGCACAGTCCAGGGCTGTCATGTGGCTTAGCCCTGCCAGATCTCCTCAGAGGTGGAGCCCTGCTCAGCAAGGTCCTCAGAGAACTTGTGAGGCATGTGCTTTATGCTGTGCCCTCTTCCAGCAGGATGCAGAGAGCATTGGTTATGTCCCACACCTGGAAAACCCAATGCTTAAACCACAGCTTGAACCACAGCCCTTTTCTTGGTGGGCATTTTTTGTACTTAGAAAAAGGCTATTGTATCAACTAAATGGTTATGTGATCCCACAGCATCTCACCTTGTTTGATCCACAAAGCTTGGCAAGTCATCTGCTTGTCTCAGTGGAAATGTATTTGGAGTCAATGTATGTGGCTATAACCTGCCCAAAATCTCCACCCACGGTCCAGCTTCTCTCATTGCAGTTTAAGCTATTGCCCAATTACGAGCTACTCTGACATATGAGCAGGCTGTCTGAGCAGAAGAGAGGGAACTGGCTCAACTCATAACTCAGATGTATGCTTACTGCCTCATTATCTCAGTGAAAAGTCAAACTACCAGCAAACATTACCTCCTAGGTTTTGCATTACATCATACATGCAATTCTTTGCACTTTAGGAATTCAGATTGCATATCCAAGTTGGAAATGCTATTTCCTTCTTTTACACTTGATTTCTTCTGGCATCTGGAATCCTAATGACAGAGGAGAGTTGGCTGTCAGTAATTTTGAAAGTGATACCAGGGACCAAAGCTAAGGAGAGAGCTGCCATTAAGGCTTCTCCTTTGTACCCACAGAAAATCACTGGGAAGGGAGAAGGTAGCTCAGGAGACTGCACATGCTCTGGGATGAAGAAGAATCTGTCACCTTGGTGGGGAGCGCAAAGCTCATCTGAACGATAAGACAGGTTACGTATGCTGAATGGATAAAAATTTATACCTGCGCTAAAACCAAGCCTGTAACATACAATGCTATTTAAAAGCAGCTAGTTTTTGCAATTCTTGCTCATGCTGATGACATCAGTGGGATTACTTAAGTGAACGGGTGTTTATTAACATGAATAAGGACTGTGCTATGTAGCATTAAATGCACCCCAGTTGGGCTGGGGGTTAGGGAGTTCATGTTCATGACTAATGCTTGGTGCTTGCTAAGAAGAGCTGGGAGTGCCAGCAAAGGAGCTTCCAGCTCCTGGGGGAAAAGACTTCACTTTCTGTGCATTAATTGTACTTGCCTTGCTTGGTGTGAAAGAAAAAATGAGCTCTCCAGTGTACCCTCCAAAAGCTTCCTCCTTCAGGAAGAGCTGTGGGAGGTTTTGTGTGCAAATGCTCTGTAAGAAAAAAAGACCCAGAGGATGGAAAAACTGTGTCTCTATATCAAACTCCCACAGAGAGAAATTTCAGAGGGGGAAGTTGGTCCTACAAAGCTGGAGGTATGTGCTTAATTTTACACACCCAGAGAGGCCCTCTTGACTAAATGTATTTAAAATCACTGCATGGTCTGTGCCTTAACTTGTAAGCTCCTTTAGTCACAGATTTTGTCTGCTTCTTTGGCCAAGATTTTGTTTCAGACAGTGCATCTTTCCAAGCACAACACTTGTGGCAGTGTAATGGGTAACCCTATTTCTATAGCACAGGAAATCCAACAGTTGTTTCCACGCTCCTGGGTTAGATAACCCTCTACCATATGCTACAGGCCAAATTTCCTCATGGAGCGTGATTCCTGGCCCCTGGGGCAGATGGGAGCCTGTCCCTGGCACAGGGGGGAGGGCTTGGGAGTGCTCTGCTCCTGTGCAGCCCTCCAGAGCACCTCATCTCTTCTGGTGTAGGTCTTGTAACAGAGCTATCACAATGCAATCCAACAGAGGATTTGGCTTTTAATTTAGCGTGATTTTGCTGAGTAGTTGGTAAAAAAAATCTGCCTGGAGCTGAGTTTTGCTTTGACTTTCTGAGGTTTCCAGGTGAGCACAAAATGTATTAACAGAAAACAAAACCAAATCTGTACTTTTGTGGACCAAATATATCTGCCCTTAGACTATACACAGCTTCAACAAACCATACAGGGTTGTTTTTAAATATCTATTTGTTCTCACCTCACTGAATATAGTACTGTGATGATGGTTGCTATTGTAACCCTCAGTGCAGCAAACTCATGGTGTCACAGTGCACTTAAGTGTTTTAAACATTTTCCTGTTGTCTCAGTGGTACAAGTTTTCATGGTTGCCCTTCATCACCATCCTAGTGACAGTTTTCTGGCAGCTGACAGTAAGGTACAAGGAAAAACTGCAATCTTGGGAGTGTTTGTTCCAATCAGCACAGAAATCTGGAGGCCATTCAGGAGAGTCCTGGAGGGGACCAAGCCCCCGGCTACAAATGCTCAGGCTAGAGGACTCTGGAAAAAGGGCAAAGCTCAATGTTTCCCAAAAGTCAGGGATGGAAAACTTGTCTTTTTAAAGTGCAAGCTGATAACTGAAAGTGGGGGAGACACCACCACCAACAAAAAAAAAAAAGAAAAAACCCCCTAGAAATGCTGGAGGAATCTCTTCTTATATCAGCTTATATTTCATATTACACGATCTTTTTATGATGTTCCTATTTAGATATCAATCACGGGAATAATGAAATTGCAGCCAGTCAATGTATGAGACCAAGTTCAAATATCCAAACCTGTGAAGAGATATTCTAAAAAAGAGCTGGTTGCTCTGTGAAGAGCTGGCTGCTGCTGAGAGTGAGGCCAGGTGAAATATTTTAAACTGACTTCTAATTTGCAGTGAATTGCTTTTTGGTAGCTTTGGGTTTATTGAACATTCCTGGTAGAGAAGTCAACTGCTCAAAATCAGTAAAGATCCAAGCCTTCGTTTAGAATATTCCACTTAAGACCCTAACTCATGAGGGGAAGAATTGAAATGTCAAGTATAAAATGAGATATATAAAATAGGAGTAAAATAGAAAATTCTGCCTTTATTTTTCTGTATTCTCAGTATTATCTCAAAGTACTGGTGTTATGTGTAACCTGTTACACTCTTGTTAAGTGCTTCTTGCTATCATGGGAGGGTAGGTTGCTTCCATGGTACTGAACATTTATTTTGCTGCATTCCTCTCTGCATTGTACTTGTAGCATGTTAATACTCAGTGCACTCTAGTGACCCCAGTGAGGGATATTAGTCAGGATATATAAGAGAATAAATACTAGATTATTTTGTTATGCCGGAGGCAACTGGTGTCTACAGCAGACATGATAATTTTGGGAATCTGTCTAAGAATAGGTTACGGATCCTGTACATTTGTGTGATCTGGAAAACTCCATTTTAGCAGAAGGCTGATCTTTTTGTTGCTACTGCATTTCACATTTGGACTCGGACTAACGTTCCTAGCAGGACCTGGCACAGGGCTTGCAATGGTGATTAGCAATACTATTGCAATACACTCATTCTGAGCAATAAGCTCTCTCCTGTCAAGTCAAACTGGTTCATCACTGCATAACTTAGTTTGGCAATGCTGTCACCTGGCAAGGTTGTCATCAAATGGGGTGAATCAGAAACTGATCTGACAGAGAATGGAGGATGTACCCTCTTGAATGATTTTAAACCTCGATCAGCTTATACAGCTGAGGAACAGCCTGCCGGAGGAAATCCTTAAGTCAGGGAAATCCCAGCATTGTTGAATGCACATGATTACCAAGGACACCGAAGAGGATGGATGAGCCAAAGGGCTGGGAACAAAAGCTGTTCAGTGAAGATTCAATTAAAATGGAATTCAATTAAAGCTTTTCTTTTTTAAAAAAAAGGCAAACAAAACCCCAGAAAAAATATACACACGTATCTACTAATTTTTGTATGTGTTGGGTTACAGACCATATTTGTATTCTTGAAGAATTAATACATAAACTAGAAGGTTTGCTTCTCCCATAAAATTCTGGGAAAGAGAAACTCCAGTAGTTCTGCCTGCACCCTAGGAACAAGTAGTTCTCCTGTGGGTCTCACTCCTACGGAAACAGTATTAGGTGAAGGATCTACTCCTCAAGGTCTTGTTTACTGATCCCCGAGACAGGTCTGGACTCCTGCTCACCCCAAAGGCTCAAGACACGCAATCTATTGTGTGGCTGACAAGGCACACTCAGACAAATGTTGCAACATCAACTCCAGACACGGTGAGACTGATGTGCACGCTAGATATACTTGGCTTAAAACAATTATGAGAAGCTACTGATCTCCCCTGGGGATCGAGATCCTTGTCATCCCAGGAAATCCTCTTCCAAGGGAGTAGTTCTCACCTAACCCTTGCAGCCTTCGGAGAGAGTGAGTGAAGGCACACACAAGAGAGAGCACACCTTCGTTTTAGCATGGGTTTGCAGGACAAATACACCCTGGACAGCTCTTATGTGCCGAGCTAGATTTTGCCTTTCAGAGCAAAGGCAGTGAGGAGAGGGTAAGAGAAGGTGCTGAGGTATTCAACATTCTGTTCAATAAACATGAGGGAAAGGAGGATGTAAAACTAAGCTGTGATGTTTTTGAAGACTTTTAGAAAGCTCTATATTTGCCTGGTAAACCCATGGAAACTGGCAATGATACAGAAATTTGAGGTGAGTGCACCAGTTGGGTGCAGCAAGGGGAAAAACAATCATGAAAGTAGTTCCATAAGGTCTAGGCTGTTTGTAACAGGACAGACATCCGAAAAGCTTAGAGAAGGCCACTCAGTCACTTGAGGGAATTGTACCCCAATATAATGTAAAAAGAAGCAAGACACTCTAAAACAATAATGAGAATTTGAGGATTGCAATGCAGTAACACCTGGGAATTGTGCAGACGTACAAGTGCTGGCTCACACATGACATGACTGTAATGAGAAGGGTCATAAAGAGCAATGACAGAAAATAAAGGACCCAAAAATAAGCCTTGCAGTAGTCTCGTGTGCAGAATGTGATGTGGAGGTGTGCTGCTTTTTAGATCTGGGGAAATTATGGAAATTTTGAAAACGAGCTTCTGAAGTTTGAACGATGATCTCCAAATAGCTGGAGCAGTAGATTTATTTGCTGTTGACTTATGTTATAAATGTCAGAAAAGAGGACTTCTATGAGAACAGATTAAGCAAAGAGTTTGTAGGCAAATGGTTTGTTGTGGTAAGGTGGCCCTGCATTAGAAAGCAGAAGACAGATTAATTTAGGGGGCCGATTAGCTCAGTGGTTTGAGTGCAGTGCTGACAATGACCAACACTGAGGTCGTGGGTTTGATTCCCGCTCGGTCCCCATGTGTTGCCTGGTCTAGTCGAGAGGTGGCGTTCCCTGCCCATAACAGGGAGGTTGGACTAGATGATCTCTAAGGTCCCTTCCAGCCTAGGCCATTCTATGATTCTATATATTGCAATAGTGTTCTAGCAAAGAGTGGAAAAAGGAAAAGAAAAAAAGCAGCCATCAGCTGTGTCTGATTTTGAAGTCCAGATTTACAGATGAATTTTAAATTTTAGCTATCGAAAGTCTCACAGGTTATGGATTATCATGTCTTTGTGCAATACTTCTGATCCACACAAATATTTTGCTTATTTTATAAAAGAGAATTCTGACAACCCCAAAAGAAAAAAGGAGTTAGTAGTTTTCCTGGTTAAAAAATCCCCGACAACAGCAAAGTCAAACCAGTCACTTGGTGATTTCCTTTCACATAAAGAAGTGTATACAATGCAGGCAGGGTAAAGAGCATTTGCGCAGGAGAGATGATGGTTATGTTACCGAAAAGGATCTTTGTAAGATAAGAGCAGCCCTTGTGCAGCAGAAACTCATGGGATCATCAACGGCTCATGGTTTTGCTTTGTTTTGTTTTTGCTTGAGGCAGAAGTAGGCAATCAATATTTACTGTCAGCAGCCAACTACTTTACAAAATGGTTGGAGGTTTCTCCAGAAAGGAGTCAAAAGACTCTTAATTCTTGACCAGATCTGATAAAGTCATCTGCAGAGACGATTTTCAACCTACAGTTATTCAGTGAGTTTTCAAGGGATTGACAGTCCACCCATCCCAGCATCCCACAGGATGGGGGAAGAGTTCCTTGGGGCTTGGCTGTCTTCAACAGTGAAGCACTGTGCCTCTGGGACTCGGCACTGCTTCCCACTTCTGCTCATTAGTTGCAGGGATCTCCTGATTACTTCCTCACCATCGAGGGAAACGGGTCTTTGTGCATTCTTTGTAAACAAAACAGCGAATGCCTGAGAAACACCCGACTTTTGCCAGCCAGCTTTCCTGACAGAAGCATTCTGCATGGCCAGAACTGTTCACTGCTCAGTCGAAAGAAGGACCTAGGATGGTAGCAGGCAGGTTGACTTGCTAAAGCCTGCTTAATAAATGTACTACTCAAAACAAGGCATTTCCTTGAGTGCATTGAGGTTCCTTCACTATGAGGAAAAAGGTTTTCCTCAGCCACATAAATACCCCCTGAAATAAAAGTACGTGATGTTCCCAGATCAACAGTGCAGCCTACTGGCAATTTCACTCTCATTAGCTTATGGAGTCTACAGCAAGATGCAGTCTTCAGCATGAACCAGACCAGGTCCTTGCCGACATGCTTGGATTATATACTACATGTCTTTAGCAGCAGAGTCATAATACCCACCGAGGGTGGCTTAAATATGTTTGACTTGTGGCAGATCCCATATATCTTCATGGAGAATTTGCAGTTACTATAGCAAAATAAGTCATTTAAGCTGCCTTAGTTATTTCTTGGAATTTCCTTTGATTTATTCATGGTTGGAGGATTTGCAATTCAGAGTTTTGGCAGCTTGTCAACAGTTGCGTTGTTGAAGGGAGAGATGCATTCCACAACCTTTAAATAGGCTGGAATTGTGTTGTTGGATGTGTTTCTAACATCTGACCAAATTCCTTATGCCTATAGTTAACTCACAAAAATTTCTTGCAATTATTTGCACTTCTAGACCTTAGTCTTGCTTTATTTTTTTTCTTACAGATTGGATTAAAACAAAAAAGGTGATTTATCTTGTAACTGATATGAGTACAGGAGAATGTGGGACAGATTGTAAAAAGAATAATAATTCTTAGCATACAACCAATAAAATTAATTACTCTCCAACATAATCATTCATTATCCCTTGTTGAGTCTTCGGCTCAGCACACCTTCTCTAGGTAAAATATTGTCTTTCCTGGAGTCTGTCAACAGTGTATTTATCAAGTCTTTACATAACCATGAAAAAAGATTGTGAAAAGTAATGTTATTTTCAATGGAAAATTTTGCATTCCTGAAATCTGACTCAGGTTAAACATAATTGTTCATCTCGACCAGAAAGCATGCATCAAAAATGTTTCCACAGTGCTTATATTCATAACTCCCCCTCATTAATCTAAGATTTCATTATGTTGCTTATCATTAACTGTGTAAATCAAAATATAAATATGCTACAGTTCCTTTGCTTGCTTCTTGAAATATAATTGCACCTTGATTGATTTTGATAATGAAAAAAAAAGAACAAGTATTTTTGAGAGATTCTAGTTCTGCACTTGGGAATTATGAACGGACTTTGTCAAGACAGGATCCTAAATCTCTTAAGAAACCCTTTGAAAACGCATGTTTTTCCAAACTAGGAGGGCCCTGACCCAGCCAAGCACTTAGCTGCGTATTAACTTTAAGTACCTGCCTAAGAGGCTGGCTGAGCTAGCTTCTCCCCCAGCTGAAGGGTGCAGGATGGAGATGAGGGAGTAGCAGGCATCATTTTTTGAGACAAGAAAGTTTAATGCACCGTGGAGGTGGTGGGGGAGAAACGTGGGAGGAATCTGAACTGATTTCAACTTAATCAACCTCAAAGAAATCAGGAATTAACTCTGAAATTGTGCCGCTCCTTTCCCCTTTTAATGAAAGAGAGAGCAGCCAATTGCTCAAACATTCTCTTCACCTGCGTCAGCCAGCCCCCATCTCCTCTCCCCCCGCAGTGACCATGCACCTGAGTGGTCCAGTTTATTTATTTATATCTTCTTTCCAACAATTTATCCATTTCTTAAAGGTATTGCTTTTTTTTTTTTTCCCATGTAGACACACTGAAATTGAAATAGAGAGGCAACCTTTGGCCTTGAAAATGTACGAAGGCAAAATAGGCAGTTGGTATCATTGGAAATCACCCTGTAATTACAACCTGAGACACTTATTATGATTGGGCTTTGGCTTGCAGGAGCTAGCATAACCCCCCAGGCTGACAGATAAAGGTTTGCTGACGTTAAATGAGGGTTGCAAATTAATGTAATGAATGACTTTAATAACAACCTTTTGGAGGTGCCTCAGTGTTGTTAGCAATAAGTTTTGATGAGGGTTTGCTGTACGGACCTGAAGGACTGGGGTAGGCACCATCAGGGAAAGTAAGTGGGAGTGGGAGTGTCCTCGATTTTTCAGAAAATTTCCAAATTCTGAGTGTGGCTACTGTTAGTCCCTTCACTGCTCATAACTTCAAGAAGGTCAGAACTTCCCAACTTTATCTCCAGAGATGTGAACAGAGTAACTTTAACTGGTCCGGTGTTGTTAGGTCAGGCCTTATCAAGATGTATTTCTGAATCCTGAGGGTGATCCTATCTCACCTCTTCAACAGTCAAGGGTAAAGCTGTAATGATCAGCAGCTGTGACTGTTTCAGAGCCGCACATAGGAGCCATGTCTCCCTTAAGGGTCTTCTTCAGAAGGGGTGCCTTCCTCTGCTTGAGCCTTAAAAGGCTCCAAAGGTAAGATGATGGTGGAAACCAATGATAGAGAATGGTAAAGAGGGAGGAGTATGGAAGGGCAAAAAATAGTCTCTTCTGGGTGTGCTCAGGGCCACTTTTAATTATTTGGCACTTGACTTACATTTAAATATACCCGAGGCAGTCCTTGCAAGAAATGGCTGCATGCCTTCCCCTGTAATGTGAGCACAGTGTTTGTGGCTGCAGTAATGGGGGAAGGAAAAGTATAGCCCAGACTGAAGTAGTGGATGGAAAAACCCTCAGACATCCTCGTTGCACTGATTAGTATCTTGAGTCATTGCCTTTGAGGGAGGTGAGAGTTTCCTCAGCATGGCGGAGTTAAATGAGCTCCTTTAATGAGGTTAGATACCAGAAGCATTGCGCAGCACCACGGAGTTCCCTGGGGAAAAAAAAATAATAAAAACCCCGTATCTTTTCACTGCTGAGAGTCAAGGTCTAACTGGGGATCGTCAACATTAGAACAATAAGCTCTGAAAGCTACTGAAGCCACTCTACCCACGGCAGCTGGAAGTGGCAGCTTGTGATGGAAAGAGCTATGACGCTGTGTCACCGCTCTGCTCCCCAGCAGATTGGCCTCTAGACCCTTTCTCGCCCCTTGGGCTCAGAGTCTGGCACTGCAGAGGGGTCCCTGTCCTGCCCGGCAGAGATTGTCCCCGCACCAGCTGCCAGGAGGCCACCGGAGGTGGCTTGGCGGTGACGCCTGGGTGCCGGCTGGCCAAGGCACGGGCGGTAACGCTAATGCAATGTGAAACCTCTCCCAGACAGCAAGGCGGGCAGGCAGAGGGGAATGAGGACACAGGCAAACCAAAAAAAAAAAAAAAAGGAAAGAAATTGGGCTGCCTCTTTATCTCCTTTCAGCAGACATTTGTTACACAATATGCGTGTTTCTGCTGCTTTATATAGCACACGTGAAGTTTTCCTGCTTTCTGTGTGCACTTGTTGAGGCAGGGCACTGAGACAAAGCATGTATCTGCTGTGTTTGAGGAGTTCAGCTTGCTGAAGGAAAGGTGGTCTAACCTACGTGGTGAACCTCATGACTGCTGATTTCTGTCCTGTGGCTAAAGTAAAAAAATCCAAATCTGGTTGTTCCAGTTTCGAAGCCGTTGTGCCCAGGTTGGGATCCCAGGGGCTTTGTGAGCCAGAGACCTGGAGGGTTGTTCTGAATACTGCAATCAGAGCTAAGAAAGCGGAGCTGTCACCTTTGCAGTTGAACCTGCTGAGCACCTTCAGTTACAAACTGGGCAAACAGATTGTTGCCAACTTTAGGTGGCCAATGTGGAGGGTTGACCTCTAATTTAAAAAGTCATTTACCAAGCAGCTTCACTGAAAATCTGTTATCTTTTCTAAATCTTCAACAAAAGCAAGGAGGGAAAGAATAGAAATCTCACTTTGCATAGAGTGTTCAGACAGTACTGAGGTTGGGTTTTGCTGTCCCAAGAATTTATAGCTCTCAATACTTTTTTCTAATAGTTTGGAGTGAGTTTAAGCACTTGAGATTCTCTTCATTACCACTTTTTTCCTTCTTGAAAGTGCCAGACTGCTTTTTGCACAAAAGTCATATTAATAGACTGAGAGCTGTTGTAGTGACAATAAAACCAAAATGAATTGCAGCTAGCAGCCTGCTGCAGGGGAGCAATGAATCCAGTCACCAAATCTGTGTAGCCTAAATCAAAGGGGCTTTCAGGAGTTCTGCACCTGCTCCTGCTCCTGCTGGCAACAGAGCTCAGAGAAGTGGCAGATGTCCCAGTGGTCACTGCTCTGGGGGAAGCTGCAAAGCAACTTACCCAAAGGGCCCTGCCCACAGAGCTGGAATCCAAATTAAGTTTTGCACCTTTATGAAGCACAGGGTAAAGTATTTAGTTTCGGGGTTCTTAGTAGCTGTAAAGCTCTGGTGAAGCTCAAAGCTGCAGTGAAGTTTTTGACAATGTGAGGGGAAGTTGGTCCTGGGATAGCAAGCATAGAGGCACCTCAACTTCCAGTAAAAAGAACCCTGAGCAGTTCTTTGGTGAACTGAACATTTCTTTGGTCCCTTTAATGCTTTTATCACCCCTACTACCTTTCAAGATAATAGCTATGAATGCCTCCTTTGTTGTAAGATGCATGCTGCCCTGTGTGTGTGGGAGGTGGGTGTTACGATAGGAATCATACAGCAGTATTCTGGTATTTTAATAAATGAGCTTCTGCTGGAGGTGACATTACTTGAGTGTAAAACCAGGCGTATCTGTCTCCCTAGTAAGATACAGGGTATTTTGTGGGGGTGTGAAGTAATTTTCTTTGAATAATTAAATTAAGTAATTACGAGTTACATAAATGTATAAGGCTCCAATTGCCCATAGTATCTGTGTACCATTCACAGAACTCAATGCAATATTTTCTTCTGATTACATGAACACTCTATTCTGAATATGCCAAACAACCTTCCTTTCTCCTTTTTTATAGTTCCCTGAGAACTACTTCTGTAACACCCGTGAGATGTGAAGAACAACCAGAGACCTCCTACAGGGAACAATCTGTCACCAGAAGAGCTGCGCATTTAACTGATTTTTTTGGCTCAGATGCCAACTCACGCCCTCATTCCAAGACAAAAAAAAAACTTAAAAAACCCCTTTCACTTTAAAAATTTGGTTTCTTGGTGAAGCAAAATCTCAGAACATCTAATGTGTTCAAAAGCTTTTGATTTGGGTCCTTGCAGACCAAAGAAATAAAGGCCAGATTCACAAAAGCTGCTGTGGGAGGATATATTACTCAGTAGCCTGGAGCATGCATCAAGCCTTAGGAGAGCTAGTTCAGTTTCCATCTGAGAGCATATGCCACGCAGGACAATGTTTTTACCAACCACCTGCAAGCTGGCTGTGCCTATGCAAGGCTTGGAGCATTGCTCCTTGGTCTCTTCTGATGAGACACTCGCTGCGACATGCTCTAGAAGCCAAACATCCCCTTCCCAGACGTGTGAACTATTTTCATGCCTTGTCCTCTGCTTCAGCACCTGTTAGAAGTACTTTATTGCAAGTAGACTGGTTTCAAATGGAGCATCTAAGGAGACCCAGCTAAGTTTAGAGTAACTGGAAAGGGATTTGTGGGACATTCATCTGCAAAGCGGAAGAGCTAGACTCAGATCCACCTCTAAATCATGCACCAGAGCTTTGAGTGGGCACTCAGTGCTCCCCAGTACAGTGTCTGAGCCACTTGGCACCCGTGTGCTCAGGCAGTTCCTTGTGAGCCCTCCTCTTGCAGGTGCAGAGAGCAGGAGTGAGAACGATGCCCAGCGGTGGGCTCGAGCTCTCACCTGGGAAGTGCAGGTCTAAAGCAGGACTCCCTTGTGCTATCTGAGGTTTCAGTTGCCAGAATAACTGTGGATTGTAAATTTGGCAACACAGAGCACCTGTCTCTGCTGATGGACATATGTGCCTAAAGTGGGAGCTGGGATGCCACCACACCTTTTTCATTGTTGTTTCTTCCAAAGGCTTGCTACAAGATCATGTCTGTATTGAGCAGAGCCCCATAGTCTTCCTATCTTCTGCTCCCCAGATGTGTACATTAAGTGCGATAAACTTTGGGGATTTGAACTTGATGATCTTTAGTGTCCCCTCCAACACAAACCATTCTAGAATTCTGTGATTCTATGAAATACAAGTTTGCAATACCAAGCTGTGTACCAGTCAATATTTACTGCTCCCTGGACTGTATAAATACTAAAGATTTAGCTTTACCTACTTCATTTTACTTCATCCTCAATTCTCTTTCTGACGTTCTTTTTATTTTGCTGCTCATTGTCTAAAAACATTGAATTTTTCCAAGATCCTCTGGAAATTTCCAAGACATAGAGTTTTGCTTTGGGGTCCACGGATCCCACTTGTGGCAACATTTAAATCTTTATTTCAGTTACACCTCTGAGTCACAGAATTGCATTTCTTTCTTCTTTTCTTCCCCTTTCCCTTTTTTTTAAAATAATGCCAGAAAAATGTTTCAATTCGCTCCCCCTAAAAGTGCTTTGGCAGTCTTAAGATCTGGAATCTTAAACATTAATAGAGCTGTTTCAGTGTCTCTACTAGGAAGCTTATATTCATGGTTTTGTTTACAATTTTGAAGTAAGAAGGTTCTGATTAACAATGCTGTTTGCTCGTGGCTTTGTCTTTTGGCAAGATATTTTAAAATCGTAATGTCCCTGGTGCTGACTGTCCAAGAACAGTGCAATTTCATCCCTTCAGGTGGCTCTGCTGAAACCAAATGTCACTTGGCTGCCTTATAAAGTCAGTGAAATGTGGAATAAACCAGTCAGTAGCCTGGGGAAGTACCCCTTTCTGGGTGGCTTTGTGTTCCTTGGCAATTTTATATGCCTGCATACATTATCCTTGTAAGTGTGATCTGAAGTGTAGGTGGTCCCTATTTCTGACACATTACATTTATCTGCATCTCTGGAACAGCTTAAAAAGTCAAGCCTTTTTTTTTACAGTCAGAATATTGCCATGAATATGATGTATTCTGGGGACTGCATTCTGCATCTTGAGCATTCGGTTAATCAGAGCTGCAACTCCAGCTGGCCGTATTTTGCCAGTGAAATAAAATGGAGCTATATAGGGAGAGCATGTGAAGGCGTGCAGTAAATTTTTATGAGCCTGAGGATGGAATGACCACATTGCTCAAGACTCACCGGCAGAGAGCTATGAAGGGCTTAAGCAGCAATTAAAACTTTACAGTGTTTCACATTATCATTTGTTTTGTTTGTGCCCTAAGTGTAACTTTTAGCTCTTGTTTAAGCCTGCACTGGTGAAACTGAGGGCAGCATGTGTTACCATATGGTCACCCAAGAGGCACAATTTAATTTAGTTTCTTCTCTGGTCTTCCTTGAAGTTTCCTGCATTTTTTTTCACGGTGTTTTGAAATGCAGGGTGGTATGCAGCCAGGACAGAGCTGTGGTGTAGTACTGGCTTCTTCCTTTTGTGCTGCATAGTGGGGTCCCCCAAGCCAAGATGTGAGGGTACCGTAGTCTATAGCTTCTCTTAGGAACTCTTTTCCTCCAGAGAGTATATTTCTGTAGATACCATGGAAACCAAAATGTACTAGTGGTGCTTATCACTGCAGAAAGAGTGATGAAATACTGGCTTTTATAATGTCCGTAGAGTATATTCACTAGACATCTCCTTGAACTAAAACTAGGGTTAAACATACTCTTGAGCTTTGCGCCTGACACTAGCCTTCTTTGGCTTCTGCTGACTTCCAGTGTTTTTTTACATTTTATTTTTCTGCTTCTGGTACTGGTGGTCTCTCTGGTTCTCCTTGCACCCTGGCGAGGGCCATGGAGGGTCAGGCCAGGAACAGGGGAAGGGAGAAGGTGCCAGCTCAGTACGGCAGGGAGGAAGATGGAAGGAAAATCATCTCAGTAATGACAAGAGATGAGAAAGTGGGGCAAGACAAAGTGAAGTAGCTGGAACTGCAGAATCCGATTAAAAAAATACAGTAAATGGTCTTGAGACATCTCTTCTCTTGAACCTTCAGCTGACGAAACCTGAATGACTCAGACACATTCCCATGATGAGAATATCTTCCAGTTTGAAAAGTCAGGCCTCTGCCATTAATGCTAAATATCTCCCTCCCTGTTTCTGGCCTTAATACGCTCACCAGTGTAACCCTGGAGTCCTGCAAGATGTTTCCTCAGAGATAGGCCTGTCCCCAGGGAATCATTGAAAACAAGGATGGAAAGCACCGCAAGAGATAATCTAACCCCTGTTGTTCCCCTAGGCAGAGGAGAACAGATTACATATATGGGCTGGGCTGCGGGGTGTATGGGCAGGGTTTATTTGCTGACAAGCTATTAACCAGTGTGTTGGGAGAACAGCGAGCTAATGGGAACGGCGTTGCATGCATACAGTATTGGAAACCACCAGGCAGAAATGAGGTGCTTTGTGGTGACAGTGAAGAGGCAATAATACAAGGTAATGACTAGGCTCTAAGTTTTCTCATCCAAATGATTTAGGGCCAGATGGACATCCTGACTTGATTGAGATGATCTTCATTACTCATCTGTATCTGCTGTGGGATAGGGGTGAAGATGAGGAGGGCTGCAGCAGGGCTGTAGCAGGGCTGTAGCAGTGCACATACTGTGCTGTTAGTACAATTATAGTATTGAGCAATGTTGCCCTTCCGAATGACAGAACTGATGGACCCAGCTTGATTGCTTTATAGGGTCAATAATTTGCAGTAATCAGCTTAGCAGTTGAGCAAGGTAAGAAGCAAATTGACCTCTTAAAGAAGTCAGACTATTTCAAGCATCAAAATGGTGTGAGTCTGAGGAGCTGAATGTGTTTTCAGACACAGGCTTCCAAGTTCTTGCGCTGTGTATTACAAAAGTTCAATGATATCAGTGCTGTTTCTTCTCATGTATGAATGTAGAGTAATGGGCAAAGGAAGAAGACTAATGGGAAACACGAGACTTAACTGAGTGAGGTGTGGAGTTAGGGTATATGATAGCCGACTGCTGAAAGTCAACGTTGGAAAGTCAAGAGGGAAAGTCACCAAGGACATTGAAGAGCTCACCTCTCAGCTAGTATGGAAAAGTGACAAGGGAATCCCTGCAGGAGGAGCTTCAGCACCTATCCCGACAAACTTCTGCCAGGTGACCAACTGAGGACCGAAATATTTCTGCAAAACACAAGCTAAAGAGATTGTAAGACACAGAACAGCAGCGTAGTTTGCCGTCGGACAGTGGCGGGGGTGGCGAAACTCGGTCCTTCCATGCCACCTAGTGTAGGAAGCTTTGCAGCTCCTCACAGTATAACTGGGACCTGCGCATCCTGCGAGACTGGACTCGACAAGCAAGGGTGATTAAGCAGGAAATTAAGCGGAGTTCTGAAGCCTATCACTGTATGAACCATCTACCAAAGCAGATACAAACTGCCTCCAGCACCATGGCAGTAGGTGATGCTTGTTGCTGGCTGTGCTTGTTGCACTGCAGCACACTGAAATTGTTTAGAGAGAGCTATGTGCCCTATGTTTTTAAATATTTGAACTGAAAAGAATAAAGTTACCTAACTTGCAGCTGTCAACACATTGGGAAAAAAGGTAACACGGGATGTTTGCATTCTGACACTTGGTAACATGGTTTGAGGCTTCATTTCTGGGAACTAAGAATGGACCGTGGCTAAATGGAAATAATGTTTAGTTAGTTGGTAGGTTTCTTTTGACAGGATACAAGAAATTTCTATTCTGTGGCCGACTTGTGTTAGGAGAAAAAATAAGCTATAGTTCCATTAGCAGTTGCTCCAAAACACACCAGTAGATAAAAGGGGCCCAAAGATGTGGTATAGTGTCTAATTGCTAAACATACATATGCGTTAGCTGAGTGGTTAGGAATACTTCTCTCTAGGGACATTTACTGCTGTAACTAGCTAAACCAAGGACTCTTGACCTTATTTTGAAACATTTTGTGCTAGTTTCTCTTTGACATGAAAGAGCAGATTAAGTGAGAGAGAATTCTGATAGGCTTTTGTACTCCTGGAAAATCTATACCATCTCATTAGACTTGTTCAAAACCGCTTCTTAACAGATTGCAGTGTCAGTCCAGGATGCTACCAGTCCTAGAATAACCAGATAGCTATATATATTACACCCAGAACATCTACGGACAAGGGCACCTACATTCTGTCAGACTATCCCATGTATAAGATGCAGACTGTGTTTATAAGCAACTTTTGAGAGTCATAGTTGCTAGCCTTGGTATATACAGAACAGATGATCTCAGCAAATTTATTTATTTTTTTAAAAAAGACAGTTACCCTGAATAATATGCTGGGGAGCCTGCATCAAACGTAGGAAGATATAATCTGTGCTTAATTTCTGACTTAATAAATCTCTCTCTCTCTTTTTTTTTTCTTCTACTTTTCTTTACTTCTATGACATTTTTTATGCCCTCTAGAAATCTACTGTGTCCAGACGCTGTCTGCTGTGGTTGGTAAGTGGTATTGCCTCCAAAAAGAAAGAGTCTATGCTTTTGTCAGGCTTAAAAGCTGATCTGTGTCCTTACTCCACCGTACCTGCTGATAGATGCGCTCACCTGTGTACAAGCTTCCATGCTCCCACATGCCTTTATCATAGTGCAAGTAAGGTTTTATGTGGTGTGTAAACAAGGAAATCCCTAGAAGCAAAAAAGCACTTCAAAAGTCTGGCTTGCGTGATGGCAAAACCATGACATGTAAATACAGCACTAATAAAGGCTGTGTGCCTGTGTTGTACGTTGAGAAATGGGCGAAACACAGCACAGGGGAGGAAGAGATGGAATGTCATCATATGCTTTCCATTTGCACCCATGTGAAAAAAACCAAGATAGTGTTTCTAGTCTTTCCAAGGCAATGTGATGTATATGTCTGGTTCCACTATTAAAAAGAGATTAAAATTATTTAAAATATGTTACACTATTAAAAAAATAATAAAATAGATGAGGACCATTTTGAGTCATCAGCCAAACTCTTGGTCTTCCTGTTTTTTCCTTTATTTGAAACTCCCATGTACCTCTAGTTAAGAGAACCCCCAAAGATGACTGATGTTTAAATATTCAAACTCCTTCTTTTTTGACATTTTTCTAGCCTAATTATTGATCCCACAATGTTTAGTATCCAGGAAGCAATCCCAGGTTCCTGAAATGAAAACCACCTTCCAAAAGCCAGGCTTTTAAAAGATGAGTCATTGGCTGGCACTTCAGCGTTTTTTGGCACTTAGCTTAAAAGTAAGAGGTTTTGAGAAGAATTTCTATGTGTGAGAAAGTAAAAAAAAAAAAAAAAGAGAAAAAAAAAGTGCTTGGCATGCAGCCTGTCAACTTCCAGAGAAAAGTGTAATAAAATCATGATGTCCTGGGTGAAAGCAAGGGCATGCTTGTATTTGTTGTTTAACTCCTTCCTCAACAGTCTGTAATTTCTCAAAGTCCATCCTGTATTTCTGTAAGATCAGAAAGGTGTGACTGCAATAAAATAGCCCAAAGGGCTGTGTTTGTCCCTCTTTGGGAACACATCTTTTCCCTGCTCATGCTGTTGGGATCTACCAGGGCTTTGATTTGCTTGGGTGGGCTGCAGAGACCAAGGTCTCTGCTTCCTCACTGGCTCCTCCTCCCTGTTCCTCACTCCTTCAGTATTGCTGTCCCTGAAGCAAGTGCCAGATTGCTGGAAGACATTTCATAACTGATTCACTTGAGACTTGCCCTGCCTCTTTGTGCCCTTAGGCAAGACCTGGAGCAAGGAAAGAGAGTGTAGGCATCTGAATGTATCAGAAAAAGAACTCTTAACATCTGTCTGAAGATTAAAATATTTTCCTTATTGTTTTCATCATCTTCCTCCTGAAAAATCTAGTCAAGTTACAGTAAGCTCTGCTCCTTATAGTCAGCAAAGTTTAATGTAAAATAGAGGGGGAACAGAAAAAGCAGAACTCAGCTCACCTACTTCCCTGGACTGAAAAATAACAACAAAAAGGAGCGTGCTACCAGTGTGCTATGTGATGATACCTATTAGCCCCTGGAGAGGGAAGACCTATTGGCCACATGCACAGAGTACCCACAGCAGAGAGGGCAGTGCTGCAAATTCCTGGGTCTCTTGCCAGGTCCATAGCACACCTGCGTGGTCCGTAGTGCCTGCCAAGAGAAGGCTCACTGCTGCACAACTCTGATTCCCACCTTGCTATGCAGGAGTAAATGGGGAGTAATTCCAGTGGATCAAGAGAATCAGGATTGATAATCAAGGTGTTTTTTAACATTCTTAGACTTCTCATCGTGCTACTCTAAACTTGCATCTTCCCATCTTCAGCTCATCATTCTTGTCCTTTCACAGTAGTCTGTAGTGACTAAGCATTATTTGGTTTGTTTCAGGCTTTATAACCAAAATTTATAAAGCCTCTGTTGCAGTGTGTGTGGAAGATGATGATGCTCCTCTTACAATTTCCATTCTAGGTACCTCCTTGATAAACTGAAAGCCAATGAGAACTGGGGCTATGTACATGCTTGGACACTCAGACACATGAAACCATGTAGCAGGAGACGGGTTGGTAGAGCTCCCCTAGACTCTACCAAGGTTTTTCAAGCAGAAGTATAACCAGCCAAACTCAAATGGCCATGGGTTATCAGTAACATCACCTGTTGTTATATGGCTCTCTTGCTAGTAGCAGCCAACCTGTCACAATGTGCCCATTCCCAATGGCAAGTGAAAACCCTGCAAAAATCAGTGATTTTGATGAAGAAAAAGAAATCTGTATACTGGCTCATTACAGACTTCTAAAACTCCAGCAAGTGCTTTGAAAGCTGCAGCTGCAGCGAGCGGGTCTGAGCCCCTCAGTGCCTGTGGCTGATCGTGCTGTGGCTGCAGGAAGCAGCCGGGAAAGGTCTCGCCTGTAGCAGAGCAGAGAAGCTGGGCTTCCCTTGTGAAGGCGGCTTCCCACCGCACCGTGCCAAGGAGGGTGGGACGCAAAACCCTGAGCATTTGCCCTTTGCCCCTGTATTCCCCCGCTGTGGTCAGCCCGGGCAGTAGGACAGGAGGGAGCCGTGTGATTTAAGTCGAGAGGAAAAGGGCAGATAAGGACACGGAGAGTAATGAAATGAGTATCTGAAGTCAGGGGAAGCGGGAAGCTGACCTAAGGAGTGAGGAATGTCACTGGGGACGTTGGGGTGGGGACGTGCAAGCTTGGCAAAGAAACTGGGAGGGGAAGCCAGGAAGGGAGGGTGTGGAAAGGCTGAGTTTAGGATGGGGACCAGAGAGAAAAAGGTCTTATTCTGGGGTTGGGCTTGTCTCAGGTTTGGGAAGAGGGCTGGGTCCAGAAAGATGGGAAGTAGACCATGACACTCGTCAGGGAAGGGGTCAGGGAACAGAGTGCAGGAGGATAAAGTTGAAGGGCATTGGGCTGAAGGGGTTGTAGTGTGATGGAAAGGAGACAGAAGCGTGTGTATCCATGCGAGCATGCTTCAGCCTCCAGAGCAGTAACAGGACCCAAGAGGTCTGGGTGCTGATTCCACCACTGTCTGCAAGGACCTGTCAGACCTGTTCTTCAAGACAAGATGCAAGACTGTGTTTTCTTCTTGTTTCATGCTTGAGAATTGGGCTCTTTTGGAGTAGGATATCCTTGTTAGGGAGAGTGAAAAGTGAAGTCAGAAAGATGAGCCACAATAAAATCCTGAGAAAATCCTTGTATATTTTTCTGCTTTGTCATGATGCATTTTTAAGTAAGAATCATGTTTTATGGCCAGAGATTTTGTCACTAGTTCCTTACTTTGCCATGTAATTAATCCATTAGGTGATAAATTTCAGCAAATATTGAAGCAGAATAATTTTAGAATGGTATCATAAAAAATAGCACATTATGAAAGAAATATAAACATGGTCTCCAGATTTATCTTCTCGATTTTTACCATTCTTCAAGTATTTAAAAATTATACCAGAGATTTTTCTACCAATATAATCTCTAACAGCTGGCACAGATGAAAGCAGCTGATCAAGACATGCTTCACTACTTCCAGGCATTTCAGGCTGACAAAATGTGGTAGCTCCTGTGATTCTTAGATTCTTTCATTGGGAAAAATAAGAAAAGATGGTAAAAGGTTTTCTTATGATGAGTGTATTTAGCTGTATGGTGTAGTATATGAATTTAGTAATCAGGTGGAAATGAATTTATCTCCTCAGTTTCTAGTTAATTTGTGAAAAAGAGAGAGTTTAGGTAGAAGAATGATCTGCCACAATTAACATTGCTAGTAAAAACTCTTCACCTTTGGCAAAATTAAAACCATTTTACTACAGAATGCTGTTTACAATTTTTCAAATACTCCTGATGCAGTTTCAGTGCAGTCAAAAAATAATCACAGGCCAGTTAACTGCTTCCCTTCAGTTTTATTTTAGGAGTGTAATTAAACGCAGACTTTGGGTGAGATAAGGATAGCCCTTTATAGTTTGGTTTATTGTTAGATTTATTTTTTTTTCCCCAGCTTAGTGTTAGTGTAAATTCTGCACAGGGAGCAAGTGACCGACGCTGATTGGTATGCCTCTGCTAAGGCTGGATTGCTGTTTTCAGCCTTCCGTGTGGCTATGTGGTAAATAAATGAAAAAAAAAAAGTCACTTAAAGAAGGACGGATGAGTGCTCTGCACCTGTGACTTATGGAGAAGCTCTGCTGATTCTCCCCCTGAGCAGCTCCATTCTCTGCACTGTGGGAAGAGGAAGGTATGTCTGTCCCATGCAGTGCAGCACTAATCCGTGGTATTTCAGCTGGCTTCAAAACTGGAAGCAATGTAGACATGCCTGCACTGTGCTGACACAAGTGTACTGCTTGGTAGGACTCCAGTGAAACCTTTGGTACCGCACTTCACTGTGTACTTCTACTGAGCTACCTGGAAGTTGCTTCAGTATTTATAACATTGCCTAGCGCAGAGAAATGGAAAATGTGATGGGATCTGTTAATTGAATTAACATCAAAATGCAAGCACATGAAGGCACTCAGCATGATCATTACATGGTGAGAAAGCACACAATATTGATAAGCTTGCTTCTTTCTGATAGTCCATTACAGATAGCCTTTGGAGTACAGCCTTGAATCTTTTTCTTCTTCTTTTTTTTGCTATTCTAAAATACAATACAGAGTTGCTAAAAGCTATTTAATGAAAACAAAATCTTTTCCAGAATAGGTACTGCATGAATATTCCAGCTTTCCCTTCTGCTCTTCATATTTTTACCACATGTATTAGCAGTGCAGTGTTTAAGGTTCTCATCCAGCAAAGTACTTGAGCAGGTGCTTAATTTTAAGCATATGCTTAAATGTTTTTCTCTCTTAAACCCATATTCTTGGCTTCCACTAAGACTGCTGAAAAGGGTGATAAATGTATGGAAGTTTCTGTGATGTAGAAAGCTGTCTATTAGTAACTCCAGAGAAACCACCAAGTGATTCCACATGGACCACCAAACCATCCTCAGAGTCTAATGATTTTCATTTGCACTGTCAGTCTGGGGTAGACTCAAGATGAAAAGTTATGTAATATTTTTCCAGCTCCCTGAGCTATTCAATCCTCCCTCCATCATTTGTTTAATACATTCCTCATATGTTGTTCTGGTCTCCTGACACCCAGGCTGTTCCTGGGAACAGCTGAATTCCCATATGAGGGGAAGCACATTTCCATATGTTTTTAGTATTTCAAAAGTGTTATTTTATTTAATAGACTTAAAACATTTAAGCCCCCACCCTTCCGCACCCCCTTTGGCACGCTTTTAATGGGTGTCCCAAGAGACTGCAGAGCAGAAACAAAAAAAACTACAATAGTCCAGAAAGGCATGCTTTTCATAGGAGTTCAAGGTGACATATAGTCAAGAAATACATGAGAAATAAACTGGACTGAGTCTCCTCTCAATTTTATTCAGACCTCTTCACCTCTCTGTCTCTTTTCAAAACCACTTTTACTGTTTTAGTTTTAAGAGCTAATAAAATATACAGAACCTGACTCTCCTCTTGCATCAGTTTTAGATTGTTAATGTCAGGGTTATATTACTCCATTAGCTGTAGGACTCCATTAAAACATCTACACTCCGTCAAGAAGGAGAACCATGTCCATGTTACCTGAAAAATTCTGTCCTACCGGTATTCTGGGGACTCTTTCAACTTGCAGATTTGAGGTATCTCTTTAACACAGAAGTGTTAGTCCTGTGTGAAACTGAAGTGGGAACAGAAGACAATGGGCTAAAATCCTTAATTACATGGAGAAAATATGAAAAGAAAAGAAGGTAAACTCCTGAAGATGGTTTGTGTTCTTAGTCATACCCATCTACCTTGCTGAAGGCTATGAAATTGCAGAAGGCAAAGCAGCCAGTTACCTCATGGAGCTCTATAAAAATAAAATTTACAGAGTGAAATACTGTCACAGATAAAGGCAGTGGGAGTTTCCCCTCTTACCTTTTGTGTGAGAGGATTTTAGTATAGATGCCATGGGCTGCAACAGTCATGCCTCATCTGAAGGGTAATGTTCTTGTCCATCCCAAGCAGGTGAAATCACTACAAAGTAGTAACTGCCTAGTAGATCTCTGGAAGAGTGATGTTGCTCAGCAGCCTCAGTGTCCCTTAACTATGATGCTTTACAGTATAGGAGACAGAGAAGTAATCCAACATGCATTGTGGAGAACAAAAGTAACACAGACTGTTTAAATAAATGATCTTGTTAATGGGAACAACATGAATGTGCTATTCACTAAATTGTTCTTTTTGGGATTTCAGCATTTTGCCTATCCAAGGAATGCAGTGTGATGATCCCTGGCATCTATAGTCTCCAAAAAGAGTAGAAAACTCCACAAATTAGAGAAAACATGGAAGAGCCAGAATTCTGCTTTGCGTCTTTCCTCCTCTTCTCCTCCTATCTATGTCACTGAGCATTTTCTATTAACACTTCTCCCTTATCCTACACGGTGCCAGAACCTGAATGAGTCACTGCTAGAGAAGGGTTTGTTGGATGACAAAGGCAAAGAAGCAGCATTGCTAACAGTTTCAAAACAATAGGGAATACTTGCATGTCCAAAATAGGAAGCATTAAACTTTTGCTGTGCTAGACTGTCACTGGCTTACTGTCAACTAATTAGGCAGAATCTCGAGCAATGACTAAGGAATGTATTTGAAAATACATTTGGGCCTACTTTGCAAGCATCAGAACGTTTACACTCCTTGTGAGATTTCCCCCTCTTTTATATTGGGTTATTGTGCTAGGAGTATTTGTAATTAAGATTGTTCATTACCCACGGCCAGAAAACAGCAGTTTCTTTTTGTGAGTATTTCTGAGGTTTTGAAATTTGATTTTGGTCCACATGTAGTGGAACAAAAATGGGAATTTCAGAGTCTTTTAGCAATAGCAAACAGAGAAGAATCAGGAGAGAGAAAACAGTCAGAAGATGAACCTGGCATTAACCTGATGTATGGAAAAACAACAGCTGCTCCTGATAAGGTGAAGAACTTACAAATAACACTTTTCTGCACTTACTATGTTCAGCAGTCTTCTGTGATAGGCTATAGGAAACCTTTTTGATTAACAAAACGTTCTACATTTGGCAGAATGGCAATTTTGAAAATAAAAAATACGACTGAAAATATTTGGGTTAGCTTTATTAAGAGCCCAAGAGCCAACTTTACCTGAAGAGATTAGACCCGCAGCCACAGAAAGTGAAAAGATCTGCAAATCTTAATCTTGCATACCTTCAGAGGAACCTGCTTATAAATTATGTTGATTTAACAACACATAGTCCCATGAGAAAGTGTCAGTGGCACCTACATTTTACTATCGGTAACATGAACAACATTTTGAGATTGTGCCTGCAGTGACAAATAGGAGCCTAGTGTCTACCTAATGCCTCTCATTATCAAATTGTTATTTTTTTCCTTTGAATAATCTTGTGGTTTAAAAAAAAGATATAGACTCATATAGCATATAGATATTTCATATATTGGAGGACAAAAGAGAAGGAAGTCTAATTGAAATACGTATTTTGAGAGTTTGATGTCAGATCCTCCTTTCTCTTTTCAGGTGAGGCCACACTTAAAATTTAAAAATTGCTCCAGCAAGTTCAGAATGTTATAATACAAACATTTCAGTTGACATTTGGAATAAATTACCAAGGAAGGAAATGGAAGCAAGGAACATAAATAAGCTTAAGAGTCACCGAAGTCTCTTTCAGTGCAAAAGACGAGGTGAGGGATATGGTAAAAAGTGTAATAGAAATTTAAGTGAAAGAAGCTCAGACATGCCAAGATAGCTGGCCTTTTTCCTGTTCTTAAACTGTTTTGTGCTTTAATCACAACTGAGAAACAACTTAGGCCTTACTCAAGATCGTGCTTTCACTACATGGCTTAATTCTATAAAACCTGAGTTGTTTGTACCATATCCTCTAATTGCAAGCAGATGCAGACCAGACCAGCAAGATATCATTTCTGGAGAAAAACCAATCTATTCAGGAATGGTAAGAAGCATTTCAGGTATAGTGACCAAAAGTGGCCCAAACAATGGGCTTGATCCTGCATTCTTTGCATCCTTTGCACCCTGATCCTGGCCCAAAGCCGTGTGGTCAGTGCTAGGTTGGGTATGGAAGCTGCAGTAGCACTGCACTGTCAGCGGCGGATTGGGGCTGGCCATCACAAATACCCTGCTCTGCTTCTGTTGTAGACTCAATTGGCATAAATTTAGGGCTCTATATACTGTGTATTATTGTGCTTTGTAGACTTGAATACTCCTATGGGACTTCGTCTGCTCATTTAATTTAATTGCCAATGCATCCCAGAGGTGCAACTCTTAGTGTCTTCTGGCATTAACTTCTGGTCTTGGAACACGTAAGAATTTCTGGATCTAGTTACAGAGAACAGTATTAAAAATTGGCTTTGCTGTATACAAGGAGACCTAGATGTTGAAACAGCCTTTTGGAAAAGCCTTTTTGTGCTTGTGTGTAAGTGTAGGGTTTCTAGGGCAGGAAAAAGCCAGAAGGGTAATCCTGTGACTTTCATCTTCAGGCTTCTCATGTCCGAGGCACATATGGAAGAGGCGGTGGCTGTCACCACAGCTCTTTGGTATTTGAAACAGAGAGATTGGTGCATATGGGGATGTGCCTCACTGACAGAGGCTGAAAAGCCCCCTTTCTTTCCCAAGCTGGCTGCACACCTGGAGAGGTCTATCAACAGTGTAAAGATATTTCCTTCTCCTTGTCTCTGAGATATACATCATTTCTAGTTGAGATAATTATAAGCTTGTATCATTTATTAATTGCATTTTTTCTCAATGCTTCAAAGGTCATAAATAACAGCTTTTTGCTGTTATAACCTGTGTATTGCTACCATCACAAATCAGTTCTACACACAAGCCCCTTCATTCAAGCAGTGTGGCATTTTTAACTCAAATTAGTGGGCTCAAAATGGAACATTAGCTACAGTTTATTAGCTCAGCTCCCCAGCTGCTAATCCAATTTCTCTGCATGGCAGGCCAGTTGCTGTGTTTTAGTACAAGTGCTATTTCACAGTGTGCTCTCACTCCAGCCAGGCTAGGCCAAAAGACAGTAACTGCAAGGCAAATGGTTTGATTATGCAATGAAGGTATGGTCATGAGTTAGTTTCAAGTGACAGACTTAAGAAGTTTCTTTCTGTGTAAAGAATTCATCCAATATTATCCTTTCACACACAGGAAATGCTCGAAGGATGGCCTTCTCCTACAGCTTGATATACGTGGCTTGAACCACTTCTAAATCATCCAGTCATGGGCTTATACGTCTGTGTTAACAATCTCTTTAACAGCACACTAACCTACCTGTGTTTTTGTTGTCTTCAGAACACACGTGCACTACACTAGCAGTAGTCCACTGGGGATAGACCCACCTGGCTGCTGGCTCTTCTGCACACCCAGAGAGTGGATGTGAAGTGTCCTTTCTTTAAATGACTATCTAAGGTACAGCAAAGTAAATGAAATTCTTATTAAATCTTTTATTACATTAATGTATATCCTGAACACTTATGACTATTATATTGGCGTACGTTTCCCTGGCTTAATGAAATGTCTCATCACACCCAAGAGCCTGGATGGATGACTATAAGCAATCAAGTTACTGCAGGTCTGAGCTTTCAGCTTATGTTGCCTAAAGACATACACTTTGCTTGTTTTGGTCTCCCCCAGCTCCCTGTAACGAAGGACAAACAAAAGCAAACTGTACACATTCAGTTTTGATAATAAGTTTGATTGCGAGATGGAACTCTTGCAGTAATGCAACTCTAGCACAGACAGATGATGGGGATGACTGTGTGGGTAGTAGAGATTTCACTAGTCCCAACTCTCAAAGACTAAAGGCTTGTTTGTACCACGAAATTCAGATGAGCAAGCTGATCTGTGGAGTTTCTAGAGTCTAGATCTCTCTTGTTTACTCCCTTTGAAAGTCAAACAGGCAACTTCTGCCTTAATGCTACTAAAGGCCGCATTTGGATATCCCGAATTCTACCAGAAGGTTTGTCTGGTGCCTCCTACCGACTGATCCTAGGTAGCACCCTTTATGGTGTCTGCACAGTTTCTTTGACACACAACGTCTGTGATTCTTGTACTTTTCCACAGTCTGGAGGTATGTCATTAGGTGGTATTTAGTTCATCCTGGGATGGGTTTGAGAGCAGTGACATTAGGAAAGTGTGCATAGTCTTTATTGTAGTGTAAACTTCCCTTAGTTCACTCTCCTGTATTTAAGTATCATTTTCTGCACTCAACTTTAAAGACATAATCTTGAAAAATAGAGTAAAAATCCCCAGCAGGGATCAAAAAGAAAGACTTATTGACTGGTTGCTCTGCATGAGCTAAAACAGTAGGTAAAATTCTGGCCTCCCTAATACAGTGTATGTTTTTGCTTAGGCTGCAAGACCAAAATTTCACCTGTCCTCTACAAGTTGCCTGTGGTTAGAGTAAGGGCTCTCAACTCAAGTTCTGTTTTGGAGAAATGAGCAATATAGTGGTTTATGTCTAGAAAAATCAAATTGGTTGGTGGTCATAAGCTATTGACTTCCCCATATTTTTCATCAAGAAGGTTTTTTCCAACTTACAAGCTTTAACTAAGCACCATAAAAAAACTCAGAATGGAATTTAGTTTCAATATAGGTAAGTATGTAAAGATTAAGTAAAACTAGTTTTTCACCAGAGTATGCAAGGTGATACAGAGAAGGGCGCTGCTGGGTCAGAGGGCCATCAGCTGATTAGCAAAATGTGTGCTGTTAAACTGGACAAGTCTTGTGTCTACCTACTGGGGAATCTGCATTGCCTCCCTTGAGAAAAATTAATCACAAATTTTGTGCCTAAATGTAAAGATTTGATGAACAATGCATTGGACAGTGTCCTACCCATAAACAAATCTACAAGGAGTCTGCAAATATATGTCACCAGCTGATACCGTACATACAATGGCACGAGCATCAGACCTGTGATCATCAGCATCAGGTGTCTCAGCCTGGTGTTGAGTCCATCACCTAGCCCAGGTCTGCTGCCTAATTGTGGCCCCTTGGCACTCAGATTCTAGGACTGCTGCAAGGCAGTACTGTGGCTATTTTGTGTCTCAGCACCAAGGGAAACCTTACTCCCCTACATGAAGCCATCGTGTCTCTGGTTGCTTCCAGACACTTTAAAGTGTTCTGCAATGGGACCTTCTTGCCCTCCATGCCAGATCATACCTTGGTCACAAATTGCCATTGCTGAGCAGTTAGAATTCGAATTTCCCATTCATCTGTTTTTAATGAGACCGTCAAATGCCAGCCCAAGAAACCTGACAGGGACTATTTACATATAACTTTTGTTAGAGGAACTGTTTTTCCAAGTCTATCAACAAGTGATTCATATCCTGAAGCATAAAAGAATGTCAGCTCACATTTTTACATGCAAGTTGTGTGTGAAAAAGGAAGAAAAGGGATGAAGCACATGAACACTACAGAGTTCCAAAGTCTTTAAGTTTTTTTCTCTTAGTAATTTTTGAGAAATGCAGGATATGTTTATTTATTTTTTTTCCTTTGGTCCACATCTTGCCATCACATTCCTGAATACCTGAATTCATCTCATTAAAGATAAGCTATATTTAAAGGCAAGATGAGTACCTAGAAGCTGATTCAAGTAATACAATCTCAGTCAGCTTTCCAGAAATGTGAAGACATTTAACAGATGTATAGTATTTCAGATTTAAGCTCTTCTGAGCCACAGTCTAATGCTGATATATCAGATGTCAATAGTTGCTTTCTGTCTCTTTGAACCTCTGGCTCAGATGCATTTCGTTGGAAAGAGTCAGCTATGGGCACTAGAAAATCAAGCTGTTGGTCACTGGTTATTCCACCTGCTTGGCAAAAGCATCATATCCATGCTCACTGAAAAGTAAATGCCAGAGTTAATTTTTAGAGGCAAGTGCCAAATGGTGTTTTCTAAAAAATTTTTTTGATCTGTAAATGCCTGAAAGTAGCTTACAAGTCTGGTCCCCTGTGACTATATAATTATATTAGAGACTATAAATTTGATTTTAGAATGACCTGGGTTAGATATTTTAAAACACACTTGACCTCTAGATGGGTTTTCCATGTCGAATTTTATTTTAGATAGTTGCAGGTGTAGACAGAAATGTTGGAGTTGGTCCTAGGAAGAAGGAAAAGATGGTGAGTGTGGAAAAGCATTTCATATTGAAAGGACGTGACTATAGGATTTCAAAGGTCTTTGTAGCAAGTCCTGGAGCAGGATTTTTATTTATCTGGGTTGATTTTAAAGGACATGTGAATCTCCCTGCAAGAAGGTTCTGTAGCAAACCATTTTACCTAGAGAAGATTTTTGTTGAATTGTTCACTGCTTTTGACTGTATTTTCCAGATACTGCAGCCATGCTACATAACTGGAAGCAATTACTGGAAAGGTACAGAAGATAAATCTGGCAAGTTTTCTCTACATATGTCAGAACTATTCTTACGTTAATCGTCTGAATAGAGAGTGGGAGTTCTGTGTCTTTTGGAAGCACTAAGGTTTTTTCCCACAAATGGAAAGCAAGGTCAGAAAAAAAGCAACTGCGTCTTCTCCTTGCCTTGCACTCCCTTCCTGCACTGCTTTGTGGACTTGAACACTGTTCCCTGGCTGCATTTGTAAATCCGTCCTAAAGAAAGGCATTTACATTTGAGTTTTTGCCCAATGAATCATTTCACTACCTCTCCTCAAAATCCCGAACTAGCTCTGTGCGAGAAAAGCTTGAAAGTATTTGCACTGGGAGTAGGAAGGAGAAGAAGGGGTGAAAATGTGCTTTATGTGCCTGCTCAAAAATGTTAAAGCTGGCCATTGGGTAGTAAGTTCAGCTAAGGTCCTTCCTAAAATCTGCTGGATATCAGATAGCAGGACTTAGTCCTTATTCTAGTAAAGTTTCACAGTGGTGGTGAACAGTTTGAGAGCAACATGCATACCATTTTCTGCTTTAAGATTTATCTCTGTGTCCCTGTGAGGCTAGTTTGGGGGAGTAAGAACTGAAGACATACAAGAGCGTCTGTTCTGGACTTATCAAAGTATGCAAGTTCTCTTGTGTCTAAAATGAACTATCTTGAGTTACCTACTTTCCATCAAGTGCTTCGTGCTGTCACAAAATAAATCAAATACTCACAGTAAGGAGTAATCAGTTGCCAGATGACAAATAGTATTGAAAACAATAGATTTCCTTTCTTCATGACACATTTTGAAATCTTGAGTGATCTTGTTACTAGCAGGTGTAATGAAACCTTTGGGGAAAAAAAAAAAGGTTGATATGATTCATGAGAGTCCGACTGAGAATTTTCTATATACAAGCTTTGGCCTTGGAAAGAGGCAGAATACGTTTCTCTTCTCTAAGTGCTCAAAACCATGGAGGCAGTGGAAGTGCTTTTTCTCCCTGGCTCATGTGCAGCTCCTTGAGAATGCTGCTTAAAGCCACTGTTTGAGCTCCAATTCTTGTACATGGTTTGGGGACAGTGTGCTCCCATAACAAAATGCAATGTGTGATTGGCCTTCGGTCTGGCAGATTCTGCAGTTTCAAGGTCTCCTCCACACCTTCTGGTCCCTTCTGCCCACAGTGAAGTGATGCAGAGGAGATTTCCATGGAAGGACCTAGGCTCCTGTCAGGACACAGTTAGGAAAGCCCTGCTCTGCTCCATCACCTCAAGCAGGACTGCTCTGGTTTCACTTCTGGTGGTGCCCCCTTGGTCCTCAAATCTCTCTGTGAAACTGATTCCTCAGCATTGGTGCAATTCTGATTGCCTATGTAAAAAGTACTTTTTTAAGCAGTTCTCCAGTCGATGAAGACACATTGCTCCACAGCATCTTTGTTTCCGCTCCCTGTTCTCCTGTAGATATAACATATGCTCATAAAACCAGCTGGAAGTGGGACATGTAAACAGCAGTCACTCAGCAGTGGCTGCTCATGCCAGCTTCAGTGGAACGGAGTATAAAGATTAAATTTATATTCTCCTGCTTCCCTACAGAAAATAACTCTTTGCTCTTGGCACCAGTTCCTTATCTTGTGCAAGAAGTCAGAGAAGCCACACCAGTTTGTCCTATCTGAAGGTCTTTATCTACTTCTGAATCTTTAAAAATCTCTCCTTCCTGGGGAGAAGGATATGGAGAAAAGAAAGTACTTGCGTATACCGAGTGAGATCCTGTTCTGGGCTGGTGAGAATGCCAACATGCAGTGTTAGCGGTTACGTTACTTTTCCTACCACAGGTGTTAATCTTGGCGTTAGAGAGAGTTAGCAGAACAGAATGAGTCCTGGGCTCCTGCGATGCAATGACGTTTAAATAGTCTGTTTACTTAGGCTGACAAATGACAAACTGGCAAAACTAGAAACAAGTTTTCCATTGATCCACAAAAGAGCTATAGCAAGGAAGGAGAAAGAGCAGATCTTTCCATTAATCCACTTCCCCAGTTCCCTCCAGTAAGCCATTCACCTCTTAAAGGGTCTCTCTTGTGGGTTATTTTGATTTGACAATGCCTCTCTTGTTACAATTGCATAGGCTGTGTCCACAGTAATGAATTGAGCTGATTTTAAAGCTCTCTTTTAAACCACCGAGAACTTGCTACTTGGTCCATCACTATTTAGCTGACTTGTATCGAACCATTTTTTTTAATGAAAAATCATCCATCCTCTTTCTTTAGTGAAAGAAATACTGTGGAAATGTCTTATCATAGCACAGATGCATCAGCTTGTTTCTCAGGTCCAGTTGCTCCTAGCACAGGTACAAGAAATCTTTCCTTCACTATCCTGAATATACCTGCAGATGAAGAGGAAAGGCAAAACAGTAACTTTGAGAACATGAATACTTTAGGAATTGCACAATATCTAATTTGGATCAGTTTGTTTAGCAAACTAGTCCTGTGGAGGAAAACACCTCTTTGAGTTAACTTGACAGAGACTTTCTATGATAACGGATGTTATCTAGCACACCCGTCAATCTTCCAGAAAATCAGCAAATTAAAAATTTCAGCCATTGCAAGGAAAATGTCTTCATCGTTTTGGTCAGGTTTCTGTGAACAGAATGGATTTTTCCTCTGTATCAGAAATTACGAAGTCTCAGAAAAAGGTACTTGGGCTACTTTGCCTGGTAAAACAAGAATGGATTAATCTCAGATTGGACTCAACAACCGTTTGTTTGTACTGTACTGAATGATGGGGGATGGATTACAGGGAAGTGGGTGTCAAGATCATTTGATTTTCATGTGCCCTTACAGTTCAATGGCAGCTGTGTCTGCTTATCCTGGAGGCAAAACTGAAACCAACGCCGTTTAAATGTATAACTAACCCAATATGTCATAAAATAGATGCAACATCGATTGTTCACAAATAAATCATCCTGCAGAACTTAAACATAGGCAGCAAAGTCCCAATTAGGAGTCATGAGCCCCACTACGTAGTATAACTGAATAAGGAGAAATATTGAAAATACTTTTTAGAGAGAGAGAGAGAGAGATTGTTATTTACATGAAGACAAAGTTATACCATCAAGATTTTAGCATGCACGTCTTTGGTAATCAAAGATGTGTATTCCCCAGAAAATAGACAGCAAATTGTATTTCATGGTGAAGTGTTCCAGTGTCGGTGCTGGCATAGGCATTTTTTGAGGCTTGATAGAGAAATTTGTACAGCGCTCTCTGCCCCTTGCCCCCGCTTCCACTCACCCTGAACCTGTAGCCTTTGCCAAACTATGTAAGTTGCTCTTCTTTAACTGGTTCACTCTCCTTTATACTCTGAAAACACTCTTCCAGCCTGAAACAGATGTGGAAACTAAAGACAGCAGCTGTGGGATTTTGTGCTTCAAAAGGAATTGACGTTGATGCAACAAACGTGTTTGATACTTGCTTGTCCCTTGTAAATCACCTAGCCTTTTTATCTAAATGAAACCATATGATCATCATCATAGAATCATAGAATCATAGAATGGCCTAGGCTGGAAGGGACCTTAGAGATCATTTAATCCAACCTCCCTGTCATGGGCAGGGACCCCAACTCTCGACTAGACCAGGCAACACATGGGGACCGAGCGGGAATCGACCTCAGTGTTGTTGTTGCCAGCACTGCGCTCAAACCATTGATCCTTGGGATCTATGCAGTGAACACCTTGAAAGTGGTTTTCTCTTTAGCGTCTTACAGGAAAAGATGGGAAAACTGAATGGGAGAGAACCAGAATTCAGAATGACAATGGGCAGACTCATTCACTCCCAGTGTGAGATGAACAAGCATACATTCAGTGGGTCAATCTGCCTTTCTAAAATATATCTTGCTCTCAAAAGGTCTGAAGTCTCTGTGACTAACCTGAGTATGAGTCTCTGTTACCATTCCAATGTTGGTTCTGGTCTGCCCGTTTTCCAGGAACTTGTGTTGCCTTCACTCTACTATAGGAATTTCTTTAATGGTACCTATGCTTGAGTAGTCGTTTCTCTCACCCAGGAAAATATCTCAGCTACTGCTACTTGTAGAATCATTGATTTAACAGCTGAATTATAATATTGTCTCTTCTTTCATTTAGAACTCTGAAGTACACAACTGGGTGTTTATTAGCAGTCTGCTAGCTCACCCCAGAGCTCCTTAGAAAGGAAAACATTGTACAAAATCTATTTTTGAACAGGTAAGTAGAAACATAACAAGTTGCCTGAAATCACACTTTAGGATGATACAGAAGGGAGCATAGTCCCTGCTCAGAATAGAGCAGAACTCACCTCCCAGTGAAGGAGGGAGATTAAAGTTTACCTCAGTCCTTAGATGAATGTGGATAGAAGCTGTGTTATCATCACTGTGTGGAGTGGTGCCTCGAGCTTTCAATATCTCAGCCACTGCAACTAAACTTTGAGTTTTACAGCTAATTCCAGTTATTGCTTTGTTTATCAACATGTTTGCTCCTCAGGCCTTTTCTTCATCATCTTACATACACATCAATTATCATCTTCTGCTCTCTCTCCAAGCAGGTCTTTTGAATGAATGTTGCCAATTTTCCCTTTGTGCCCAGTGTATTTATGAAGTGTGTTAGAAGACAAGTCCAACAGAGAAAAGGAATGAGACACTGTGAATTAAATGATAAAAGGATGCTGCCAAACTTAGTTTTGAATGAAGCCCAAGACACAATATGCAAAAGAATTAGTTCAGGTACCAGCAGTCCAGACTGCGGTGTTTTGTGTGGCTTGGCTTTTGGACTATGTGCCACTACTAGACAAATATTGTAACAAATTAGAGAACCATTTTCTACCAGACAAGCATGAAGTCTAAAGACATGCGTTGACTTCCTCACATGTAAGATTTCTTTTTCTTATGCCTTTCCACACGTATGTGTGTCTTTCCCCATGGCACCCAGAGGCACTCAGGACTGGAGCATGTGGGACAGTGTTCAAGATACCTCTAAGAAGAGGAGCGGGGCCTGATTGCCCTCAGATGGTCTTCGGGAGAGCTGGCACTTTAAGTGAGTTTCCTCATAGTTAAACATTTAACATGTGTTACTCAGGAGAACTTGTTTGTTAGAGGCAGATGGTGACTAATCATCTCTTAGCCCACCTTTACCACATTCAAAAGTTGTCAGAAAGCTGACAAGTAGAAGAACCTCTTAGTAACTCTTCATTAAAACAAGCTGATTTAGGAGGCACCGACCCCCGCTGCTGTTGGATCAAAACGGGAAAAATAGGGCTTCCAAGCTCCTTTTTCTTGTCCTTGGAGCTTCATTACTTAGGTAATGGCAAAAATATGTTGCTCATATGGTGAAACTAATACATATATAATTCTCCTACCCCACACAGAAATTAATCATAACTTCCAAATTCAGAACTTAAATTTTCTTAACTCTTTTTCGCTGTTGCAGCTGAGGCTAGAGATTTAATGTGTCTTCCTCCATGTTCCCACAAACTGCCTTATGCATTGCCTGTCAGCAAAACAAGTAAGCCAAACTCCAGTATTTACAGGTCAAATTGCAAGCAGAGAGGGATGTCAGCATATTCCCCAGCCTGAAGCAGATATCAAGGTGCCTTATACGCCATAGCTGCCGGTCAATGAGCAGAGCAACTCTGAGCCTGCTAGCATATAGACTGGGGAGTGACACAGCCATTTTCTTTGCCTTTGAGCTGAGAAGTCAAAAGGCAGAGTAAAGCTGCTTTTACATCCCTTCTGCTGGGACTGGGTCTAAGGGTAGATTGGGCGAGCATAGAGAACCAACCTAAAATGTAGCAGATGCTGCTTTTAAGCCCGAAAAAATCTAAAAAAAAAATAAATTTAAAATAAAAGCACTGCAATGAGGAAAAATATCCTGCAGCTGGAACAGAAAACACTGTAGGTTTGAAAGGAAGCTAGGTATCCTTTGAGATGGCAGATGTGCTACCAAATATTTATTTCTTTTAAATATTTTCTTTAGTCTTTAAAGTAAGGTAGTAGCTTCTATTGTTTCCTTTGGCAGCTTATTCTAGCCAGGAGTTTCTCTGTGTAATGGAATTCCACCTACAGTAAATCTTCTGAGAGCCTGGCTGTTCCTTAAGTTTAACTCCTCCAAGTCTGTCTCTTCGCTCATCTGCCTGCCCTGCATTGAGTTAATTCCAACTTGTTATGAGATTGATATCAACAGTTCTGTACTAGTTGTCCTGGGCTGCCAGCTGGATGAACTAGGTGACCCAGCCAGTCTATTTTCTATGGTTCTCTTATTTATGCACCTAGTACAATCACTGTAAATCTCAGCCTTTGTTTCTGCCTAAGAACTCTTTATTTTGATCTGGCGAATCTCTCTTCATGAGTTCAGTATATTTATTTGTCACAGCTGGAAACTGTGCAGTTGAAGCCTTGGATGACCACAGGTACACCAGCTGGGTTACTGTCCTGGTCGGTGATCTTCAGACTGGGCTGCGCTGGCTGTGTGCCTTCTTCATTCAGTGAGAGAGCAGCACTCTGGTGCCTGAATGGATGGAAAACACTTATCACGATGGGGAAAAGGCACAAGGGCCCAGAGCAGACTATTGTCCTTTCCAGGACTTCCTTGTTACCAGAGACCAGCTGATGCCTGGTGACTTATTGTGCAGGTCAGCCACAAGTTCTGAGCAGCTATGCACCATTTCACGTTGACTTTACTTCTGGAGCTGTGGCTACAATAACCCCAAACTGTGCCCTAGCTATTTATTCTTGACTGCACCAAATTAGGCACTGTCAGCAAGAAGAAACTCTTTAACCTGACGTGTCTGCCCAAGCAACACAGAGCAATCAGAGCCAAACGCCAGCAGAGAGATGATGAGTCCAGTAAAAACATGACCAGCTGGTAGATGCAGGAAGCCAACAGACCCTCCCTGACAGCCTTGGTCAAATAGCAACCAGGTAGCCATAGCTCAACACCGCAGTTTCCCTTGGCACTCCTGGCAGCTGCTTTTGTGGGAAGCAAGGGAGTTTCCAATTCATCTCAAAGTACTTTCCACATTGCAGACTTTTCTGACTTAAGAATATTTATCAGCTATCTGGTAAATTTATATTGTTTCTGGAAATAAAAAATGTTAATTTATCCAGCAAAGAGAGCACACAGTCTCCTGAATAAACTCTTCAGCCTCAAGCCAGTGCCATTGTGCTTGAAGTGTCAGTATTTTCTGTGGAACACTGGATCCATGTCTGCTTCAGGCAAAAATGTCCCAAAAGGTTAAAAATAATGACCCTGAAGTCACCAGCTGCAACCATCTGAATCCTGCATGCCTGTATGTCTTGCAGGTGTTTTACCTTTGTGAAATCAAACATAATTCCAAGCAGACGAGTTCAGTTCAAATAAAGCCTATGGGAACATACCAAAAAGCTTCTAATTTTGTACATTAGAGTACTTCTTGATTACCAAAACATTAAAAAGAGAGATAGTCTGATGAACCAAAATGGTTGTGTGTAGATTCTGGAACCTGTGTCAAAGATTTGGTCTGTATCTGTAAGGAGTGGAAGGCATGTATATCACTGGGAATTAGATGCTTAAATGCCTTTGAGATTCAGATCCTTATTGGGAAATTATGTAAGCATACTGCTTTCTTATCCTTTCCTTTAATGATTCATTTCATTCAGATGATAAACGTGTTGTGGAAGGAAACAACCTTACCGTTTAAGCATTCTGACTGCTTAATACATGAACGATTGCCATAAATAAATAATGAGACCAGGTCACCGCATATGGTAGTGCCTTGCTGGGTGGCTATGTGCATAGTTTTTCTTTCCTCCAGTAGACTAGGAAACAGACACCAACTCATTTATATTGACAGAATCCGAATTTTGGTTTATTTTATGAGTACAAGAACTTCCCCTTCTGTGTGATATCCTAGTCTTTCCCTTAGGAGCTGTGAACATTACATATTGAACAAGAGTCTACACACTGTGTTAAATTTCCAAAACTTGCAAAGAGGAATGTGTCACCTGTCAGAGAGATGTCACTCTGGATGACTGCTGAGTGCTTTGAAATGGGCTCTACTTCCCTTTGTGAATATTCACTGTGAAACGGTTTAGCAGGATGAACTGATTTATTTCAGAATTCCATGACTCTATGAGTCTATGATTTCAGCTGATAAAGTCTCTCAAGCAAATGAAAAAAACCCAGTAAATTATCTCCAGTAGATATACTAAGCCACAATTAAATTATGGCTATTCAAATGAGACCTGAGCTGTATCTACCTGAGAACATCTAGCACTGTATACCCCAAATGTGTCATAGCTGCGTTAGCTATGTCATGATATGGGTCTACTCTACTGCAAGGCAAATCAATCCTAAAGGGCTTCTGCCCAATGAGTTTGTTTTGAGTCCAGTATTTCAGCTTACACAGTTATCATACAAATTTTTGTGCCAGAATGATGCACCCTCTGTAGTAAATAAAACTGTTCTACTGCCTTTTCCCATCTCCTCTCTTAATTTAAATGACTGCTTGTATTGTTCTGAATAACTAGTCCTCCATAACTGGTCTTTCCTTTATAAATTATGATCAGTTGGAAAATTCTTTCTCTATTTTACAGGCAGAAAAAGAAAACACAGAAGAGGTGACTGAGTTCCAAATTCTGGATCTGTGTTTGTAGGTCTTCATCCTGTTCCTGACTTCATTCCATCACTGAGTTGAAGTCATGGGTGACAAAATAGTTCTTTGCATGGAAATTGGAAAAGAATAATTATTACAATGAAGCATTGAGCAGTTTTGGAATCTTATTGACATGGAAAACTGATCTGAGTTTGGGAGATGGATGCATTTCCTCTGGGAATCGTTGTCACCATTAATTGCCTGTGTCATACAAACAGCACCTTTCAAACAAAACACTGTTATAAGTGTTAGAAGTATGTAGAGCAAAAGTTTATACTACTATGTAAAACTTTATATTTTTTTCTCTTACCCTCAGTCCTTTCTTGCAAACATTTATAAATGCCACTGCCCTGCTCCTGTTGGGTACTCTGTCACTTTGCTTGCCTCTGAGATGCTTGGGCAGCGGTCAGGTGCAGGGCCCTGCCATGGTTTGGTACCCTCCCTTAGTCATAAAAGTAGCCCAAGAGATGCATCAGCACATCAGCCTCTCTTCCAGAATCAGTTGCTGTTCAAATGGTACATTATGTGGATATTATTATATTCAGCTCAGGATGTTTACAATTAAAAAAAATGTTGTGGAAGTGTTGCAGAGAGCTGAAAAAAATGGTATGGTACTGGAATACCAAGCCAGGAGTCTAGTGGAACAGGAGCTTGCCCAGCTGTACTGCTGACCCAGCTGTTACCTCTACATGTCCAAATGTAGACACTCCCCCAAGGTAGCTTACTGCATGCTTTCATCTGGACTAATGAGCTGAGGTGCAAAGGTGTGGCTAAATTTCTGTGGGCTTATGCTGCTACCTCCATTATGCAGGTGTGCCATGCAGTTGCCCATAATGGTCATGGATTAGGGTCTCTGCATGACTGTGCCCTTTTGCATGGTGTAAATATTTCTTCAGGCTTATCAATGTATTGAAAAGAAGGGTGAGAGATGACCTTAATGATACATTATAGCTACTTAAATGAAGACTATATATGTGAAAAGGGAGATGCTTTAAGTATTTTGTTAAACATACATAGCAGTTTGATAGGAAATTGTGCAAGTGTGGCTTAGATCCATGAGAGGCCTTTGAAGACAGAAACATTTAGTCTTGAAATAAGATATGTGTCCCATTAGCGGAGATGATTAGACTTTGGGTGGTTTAGCTAGGCTGGTGATAAATTTGCGATCTATTTTAATAATCTTTAAAATATTTTTTTTGTTTGTGTTAGGAAGACTGCAGTGGGAAAATCTTTTAAACCTGGATATGTTGGGATCAGATGATCACTGTAACGTGGCCTGTTGTTTCTAGTGTGAAGAAAACCCGAGAAAATTAACCTTGTGCAGTAAAATTGCCTTATTGATTTTCTCTGAAGTCCACAACCCATTAAGTATGTATTGGCAAGTCTGGACTTACGGCTCTGTACTTATGGATTGTCAGTAACCAAAACTGAGCAAGCTCAGCACATATATGTATATATATATATATATATATTTATATCCATGCTTGTTTGCAGCATGTTTTAAAAAGGAGTTAATCTTATCTGCTTATCTTACATGAAGAGTTACTGAAGTATCAGACACACAAATATTCATAACTGGTATTTATCTGGCAAATTTTAAAAAATAGACATGTAAAAGTGCAAAATACATGAATCATGTCTGACAAGTCCAAAGAAAGACTGCTAATGTTTTTTTTTACAAATACTTTACAAGCTCAAAGGTCATGCAAAGGTTATATTAAGCTGGTTAACATAAGTGCTCAGGCATCATGGGAATCTTGCTCATAAATGAATATGACCCAGAAAAAGCCTTTGATCATAAAAACATACTAGCTAAAAGAAATACATACAAGTTGTTGTTTAACGAAATACAAATTAATAAAAAATATTTTAGCTAACTATGTATTTTCAGACCTAAATCAGTGTGTCAGTAAACCCTATAAAGGTCGAGAAGAGGAAACCAGGTTTTAGCCTATATGGAACAGCATGGTGCTGACAACAATGACAACACCGAGGTCTTGGGTTCGATTCCTGCTCGGTCCCCATGTGTTGCCTGGTCTAGCCGAGAGGTGGCATCCCTGCCCATGACAGGGAGGTTGGACTAGATGATCTCTAAGGTCCCTTCCAGCCTAGGCCATTCTATGATTCTATGATTCTATGATAATAAGCAGTTTCCTTCGTGCTCCCTCCAGTGACCCTTTTGGTTTATATTTACTGCATTTTGCTCAGTAAAAAAATCCCTGACTATATTCTTAACAGATAATGCTGTTCTGCTACACCACAGATGTCTTGAGCTTGCAGTGTATATTTTCTATTTTGCCTGAATGGGAATGATGCAATAATCATTGGATTTATCAATACTGACCATTGCCATATGGACTTTGCTGTCCTTATGCATCAGGTCAACAGTTTTTTACTGAGCTGACTTCCATGTATGTTATTGTTGCACCAGAATCACCAGAAAATTTTGAGGTATACAGAACTGTAAGTGCCTTGAGTCATCCACCTTTGAAGCTCACATTTGTTTGACCTTAATATTTCTCATTTCATGTAGAATCAAAGGAATTGTAACCTCAAAAATTCTTTAAAAATCATCAAGACACTCTGCATTATTTTCTGCCCAGAATTTGCAATCAGATCATTGCCTAGAATATACTCATAAAACAGTGAAAAAAATTTCTAAGCCCAAGATTGCTCCTTCCGAAAGATGAGAAAAGTGCCAGAAGCACAATAGACCATGTTTTAGACCTCTCTACGGACTACAGCATCCATTACACTGAATCACACACAGATGGTCCAATGAAGAAAAAGTATGTGTTTGTGCTGGCAGGAATCCTGGTCACTGTTAAGTGAAACATTGTCTTCAAGAAAAGTGATGTTTATATGAAAATTCTGAAGAGACTGCTGCTCAGCTTTGACATCAGAATGGATTCAGGAATGAAGTCATTAAAAAATTAACTCAGATACCACAAAGACTCAAATAGTAATGACAGATATTTTAGTACTCTATAAGGATTCTTGCTTTGTGCTGAGTTGTACTGCAGCTTTTTGTCTAGTGACAACATCAGTGTATCCTGCACGGGGAAAGAATGTGTGGTTTTATGAGAAGACGTGGAGTACAAAGCAATAGAGGATGAGGTATAGGCTCTTTCTTCATCTAATCCCTTGTTTCCCATGATTTTGCAGGAACTCACTGGAAAGATACATGGTGGATGGCCTGTGAGACATTACAGAGCAGCTCAGGAGAAATGTTCCTTTTAGATTGGCAGCTGAAAACTTTTTCCCTTCCAGTACCAGACACTAAAAAAGTGTACTACATAAAGAACTAAAAAAAAAGAGGGAGGAGCTGGAAGTAGGTGTTAGAGGGGCTGGAGAGGCAGAACGGAGATCAGTGGGATACCTGGACGTTTACATGATGACGTCCAAAGGTCCATCTGGTATCTATATGGAGGAGAGAAAGGGGATGCCTGGGAGTCAGGATTTTGAGTTATACTCAGAGAGCAGAAAGGATGTTTTGTGTAGGGATAGGGAACAGAAAAGAATCACTTAAGGGTGGGAAAAAGTGGTGGCTGGAGACTTGTCTATCAGGAAAAGATTTAGCAGAGCCGTCCTCATAATTCAGTCTCTTTGCTGTCAGAGAAGACGAGAAAGAAAACAGCAAAAGGCCCAGCCTCATTCCTGACGTTGTTTTTTTGAATATTTTGATATGTAATATATACATCAGTGAAGCCATAGCCATGTAACCAGCTCTCAGACATGAGGCCATTACAGTTTCATTGCTGTTTTTTCCAAACCTGTTTTACCCAGGGATGTTTGTTGAGTGGGAGAAGAGCAGGATCTCTGCATTTCTTCCATCAACTGTGGCTTGGTGATCCAGCAAGACTGAGGAATATTCGATCTCATAAATATAGACGTGATCCTGCAATTATTAGTCATTCTGAAATACATCTCAATTCACCTATACATCTCAATTCTCAATACACCTCAATTCATCTTCTCATCAGCAGGGCAAGAAGCAACTTGGCAGAGATGCTTGCTCTGTGGATTGATACAGTGTACCACTACCACTGACAGAATCCTGTAGCCATGTACTGCAGGATTTACTTCCAGTACTTTTAAACTTACATTTTAATACCACCTTCTGTAATTCATCATCCAACCTCTCCTCTTGCACATAACATTAGAAAAAGAGAAGTATGCATCTCAAAAATACTGTAAGAAAGTAATTTTAGAGATTTGTCATGAAAAATGGCCTTGCTTGTTATGAAAATAAACTGCAATAGGTTAGCCACTAAATGTTAACCCAAGTAAAAAGTAGCTTGCATGTCTTGGACTTAATCCGTGATAAAGCTAATTTACTGGTGGCAGGCATTGGTACTTACCATTCAAATGTTTATTTAAGGCTTGATGAAGCTCCAGTTTGGAAAGCCAAGTGGAAAAATAATACCTTCATGACTTAACATAATAAGAGAGCAATTCTTTCTTGCATTTATTTTATCTTCTTTACATGAGGAAACGTGGAAAATATTTGCTGTGGAGAAAATGGAATCCCACAGCTGCTAAGTCTTGGGACTTGATCCTTCTGCCTTTCCCCTCCTGTAAGCTCCTGTTTGGTTGGTTTCTTGGAAACAATAGGACTATTCTGCATATATAGCATCTTAGCGCCCTAGTGGAGTCCCGGTATAGGAGCCTATATGCCTCTGCTTCTATTATGCAGAAAAGGCATCTCTGTTTGAAAGATAAAGAATTGTTTAAAAACAGATCTCTCTTATTTCTTCTAAAAAGCGTTCTCCTTGCTATCTGCAGCTTTCTTTTGATTTAAGTTTGTATCACCTTTGAAAATGGACTATGTTACTATGAATGACATAGCTTTTTACTTCTTTTCCATACTTGTTGACATCTCCTAACAAAATGGTATGTTATTTCATAGAGAAATAATAGGAGGAAAATGGAATTGCTGAAGGAATTGATTAGAGAGTTTGAAAGCATTTCCTTCTTTATTTTTCCACTTTAGCAATCTACTTCATACTTTATAGTCAAATTGTCTTCTTAATTTGGTCATATTCCTGTTTTCTGATCTGTTTTGCTCATTGCCATAGCACCTGGTTTGGATCCAGGTCTGGCACTGGTACAGAGCTGAATTTCTGTTGCACAAAGTGATATGGGTTTATGTTGCCTTGGGGAATTTTTCACCAGGTTCAGGCTACTTGCAGGAGAAAAAATGATGCTCAAACTGAAATGAGAGCTGTACCAAGTTACCAATCTACATAACCAGACAGTTTCAATGAATGAGTTCATAACAGATCCAATTTTATGGGTTTGACTCCCCATTGGAGTCATGAATCAGGATCTCTTTTATGATTGAACTATAGCTACTGTAGAAAAAGCTCTTTCCCCACCCTGCCTTCTTAATGTTCTCTATCACACTTTCATTTTTAAGTTTTCAGATCTCTAGGGTCTTTTCAGATCATTGTGGTCACATCTTCTTGTGTCTTCAACACTGAAAATGGCTTCATTTACTTGAATTAATTACAGAAAAAGTAAAGAAACAAGCCTTAATATATTTCTAATGTATTTGACGTGGATTTCTTCTTCCTATTTTCCATTCAAAAGCGGAAACAGAAGTGGCAGAAATTTCAAAGAAGCTTTCTCTTTGTGAAATTCCAATGGCTTTTTCTGTTTTTCAAGAAATGAAAAATGCAGAAAGATTAGATAATCTTTCTGGTGTTTGGATGGTTGCTTGAATCAAATCCAACCCTCAAACCTTTCAAGGCTTCTTTGCTGCAAATGTAAGTTGACAAAATGACAGCCAAACACCACAGAAATAGGCTTGGGTAAGGGGCGTTACAGAATTACACTACCAGAAGAGTGCTGAAATGGAAGCCTTATTTAATTATTATTATCAGACTGAAATTTATAATGCATTTTGTAATCAAAATTACAAGTAAAGCCCATTCCTTTATTCTGATATCAACCCCTATAGTATTGAACTTCTCCATATTTAAGAAAAATAATGTATTTTATGACAGTTCAAAAGTTTAGGACACTTCTTTTTTTATTAATAACTTCAAAATCTTTTCTCTTTCCTCTATGGGACTCTTGTTTCATTTCCACTGACCTACATGTATTCCGTTCGCCTCTTCAGGCTGTCTCCTGAGAAAGCCTTGGGGTGTTAGCGCTGAGCAGTGTAATTCTTGGACACTCTCCTTCTGATATGGCCTCTGTTCTCCAGCTCCAGAGCAGGCATTGCTCTATCTGATCATGGTACCTCTTCATTTATTCTTTGACACAAGCTTGCTAAGTAACAGTCAGATTTGTGGACTCAGATTCTGCTTTAATCATACAACCATATCACAAAGCTAGACTAGTTTGGCTAGTTGAATAATCTGTTTTGGAGATGCAGTAATCTCAAATGGAAACAGGAGGAGAGTTTATTACAAGAGATAATATTGACATTCTGTTAACAAACCCCATATCACTCAAAAAAACCCCAAAGGATGTGAGAAGATAAAATTTTGTTCCTTCTTTTCACACAGTCTAATCAAAACATATTTTATGAGAGATCAGGAAAGAAAATGTAGAACTACAAATCCCAGCACATGCAACCACATTCATTTTGGCAGTGGAAGGGTTTCTGAATGCTTGATTTTTCCCAAAACAACTTCTGCCATGCTAAGTGGTTGGGAAGCATCATTTCTTGAATTCCAAAATAAAAAGTTCTTCACCTTGAGAGAAAAAAATGTGGGATTTTATCTGAGAATGTTTTGTCAAAAGAGAGGGCTGTTCTGCCCTTTCCTAGCCAGACCTGTGTATTTAGAGGACTCTCTGCAAGTGAACTTCCCAATGAGTGTGTTTAATAGAGCTGTTTGTGTTTTTTCAGGACACTGTTTTTATCTTGGTTTTTTTCAGAGTGTGCCTGAAAGAATATGGCAGGAAGCAGAAGGGAATAATATCATCTGTTCATCTTGCACTGAAGAACTTATGTAAAAAATATAGTGTGTTCCCTATTGCACAGAACTTCTTCAGAAATCCGAATTGCTATGGTGATCACAGTAGTAAACTGAGGCGTCACAGCTTCTCTACATTCCCTGACGTTTTCTGGAGATATTTTTGCAAGAGTAACCTTCTTAGGAGACTTTCTGTAGAACAGTAAAATCAGAACCAAAGGTGAGATGAACTACTCAAAATCGTGCTGAAGTAAAGTTCATCTTTGCTCCCATCTCTTTCAGAAGAGGGATGGAGAAGTCATTCCTATACCTGGTATTTATCACTGCAATGAAATAAGCTTCCAAGATACCATGTGGTTTCTGTATTTGGGATAAGGTACAGGTCTTTACATGAAATGAAAAAAACTTGAAAATTACACACAGAGAAATTAATATATTTTTTAAGTGTGCTTGAAAAATCATCGTGCAAAAGGGTCTTCATTTTTCAAGTTCCGTGATCGCAGCTGAAAGACATAAACTGAAAAGAAGTGCTATAAAGACATAAATCTTCATAGGAATCGTAGATTTGTCATGCCATTATTGCTGCTCCTTGGCAAACCATGCAATCATTTTCCATTCATTTAGAATTCAGTCAAGTAGGATCAATTCAGGCTCTGCTTGTCTGTATCCTGTGATGTAATGCCATCTAATGAAGCTGCAAAGCATAAAATCTAACTTCAGCCAGCAAGACCATTATAATGTTCTTCCTTCTATTTTGACCTTTAAGTAAGAGTGTAAGGCAGTGAGTGCTGCCTGTAACTAGCACTTGTGGCAACATGTTGAGTACAAATACGGATGATGTGTGTGTTGCTATGAATCATCTAGAAAATGTTATCTAAGCAAATAATTTATTTCAAATGAGAAAACTTCATTAAAGAAACACTAAGACCACAAAGTAAAGCACGCAAAATTTAGGATGTGGTAGAACTAAGATGGACCATTTAGCTTCAGTTCAATTCCCCTAATATCTGCTGTTTTACAGTCACGTTAGAAGACAGTGATATATTCAGATAAGATTTTTCCACTGCTGTGTTCAGCAATGATGACTTAGAGAGTAGCTAATTTGTTCTGCCTCTGCTGTACTCCGTGTGTGTGTGCAGTTCATGAAGACACAGTCTGAATGCATTTCAGATCTGTTAAAGTTCTGCTAGGCTTGCTTAAGAAAATTAGTGCTTCAGAAATACCGATTGATCCTCTCTCTCGCCATGGATGTACATAGTCACACATGTACACAGGTAAGTGTATTTGTAAGATTCCTACAAGGCATATTGGGATAACTACATCTTTGTAAGGCCCACACAAGACAGAGACACCAATCTGCTTGTGCAGTCCCCATGGCATTCTCCTAACCACAGAAGTTGGGAAACTGTGGGAGAAAGGACCTGTTCGCTCTGTGCAGCTTTTGGAGAGCAGCATGCTCAGTCCCCATCAGGCTGCCTCCCACCTAGCGCAGTTGGATCATCAGAGCTGATATTATGACCAAATTTGTGCAAGTTTCCAGGGGACTGTCTGATGTCTTCTTTATATATTTGGCACTATGGTAAGAAGATGCTCAAAAATTCCAGACTGTGCGACATGGCTGAGCTTTATTAGAAAAGGAAAAGCACAAATAAAACAAGTGAGTATGCCTTCAAAGTGTGATACAAGCATCAAATGTTCCTTGTGACAATTGGGTGAATAGAATAGGTGGAAACTCTTACCTCTATATCGTAAATGGAGAAATCAAGCACTAAAGAAATGTACCAAAGATCCTGGACCAAATGGAAATTAGCAGTTTTCATCTCCCATATCTGTGCTTATTCTTCTTCACTGTCCTGCTCTTCATTATCGACACATTTCATTGTATTTTTCAGCACTGGTACCCAGACTTGAGGGAGAGCTTGAGAGAGGCAGTCAGCTGGAATCAGCCAGGCATAAATAATTACCTTGCGACCACTTGGCATATTCTCGTCCCATTCGGTTTAGCACGTAA
>NW_009708875.1:105027-111685 GCF_000703405.1 Apaloderma vittatum
AGTGACCTGCTGTGTATATCATGCGTCAGGTGAAAATGCTACATTGCCACTGTTTGTGGTTTTCTGCAGCTCTGTTTACCGGTGCACTTTAACTTCATCATGGATATGAAAAGAAAATTAAAAATACGTTAGGAAGCAAAAGTGCAGTATGCACTTTCAATAGCGGTGATAAAATTTTGTTATGCAAATATTTCCCCTTGACATAAAAAAGAAGTAACAACCACCTCAGATCAACCCAAGAGTGCGAGCTTCAGCAGTAAGCCAAGCATCACTTCCAGGGGAAAATCCCAATTACTTTCAAGTGAAAGATGTAACTCTCATTGCATTTGATAGGCAGAGTTCTACCACTAGCATCTACATTTACACAAGGATCTGTTGAAAAGCTTGCCTGGAGCAGGGGAAAGGGAATAGGAAATTGTGGCAGGTGAACAAGAGAAATTTTTTGAGAACGGCTTGTATTATTCCAACTCAAAACTCATTACTCACCACAGTGACTATTCGAGATCCACTTTAACTGCCCATTGCATAAATTCCAGTCGTGCTGAGATATTTGATGATCTAGGCTGTCAGTCTAACTTATTACAGATGGGACAATAGTAAATACATTTCTATTTTCCTTTCTCATTCAACACTGCATATTTACATCTCCAGAAAGATTAGAAAGTCACCTGTTACTTACATTTTAATTGCTTTTGACAGATGTTATAACCTAGATGTATTTTCTAAGCATCCTTGGGTGTGTATTACGTTTTTTCAGGATAATTTCCACTTTCTTTTGTTTTTTACAATGCTTAGTAAGAGACATCCATGCATAATGTTGTGGAAATTACTCAGGAGATTATATTGCTAAACAGTTTTTTATACACATTCCTCTCCTGACTTAAACATCTTAAACCACAATATTATCTTTCTGAAGCACTATGCCAGTAGACTGAGATGTCTTCTCCTAGCATTAACATTTTTTAAAGTCTGCAGTAACTCCAATGAAGAGGTGCTTTGTTATTGGAAGAATCAGATTCAATGACTGCAAGATCTAGACCATCATAGCAATCCAAATATGAGATATATCTTTATATTCTCTCTTTTTTTTTTTTTTCAGCAAGGTCATTTTCAAATCTACTGCTAATGGAGGAAGGTTTTAGATTATATGGGTTGTTGTTTATAGAGAAGACCCTTTCTAGACCTTTATGATTTGCATCAAATGCTAAGGAGCCCCTTATGCCATCCTCAGGATGCTCATTATTAGCAGCTGAAAAAAAAGGAAGCTGGCGATTTCTTAACTGGGAATTCACACTCTGAAGTCACACTATGAATTCTGGTAGCCAGAGATACATCAGAAATAATTTCCCAGATTATGATGTATCAGACCAAGTGTGTGGACAGGTAAAGCTCTACTGTCGTGCTTTGTAAATTTGAAGGGACTGACCAAGCATAATTTTCTGGCTTTGTAGGCCTTTTTACTGTTTCTGCTAAATCTTCACCTAGAGAGAAAATTGTTCTAAAGAGCTTACTCTTGTGGCCAGCCTTGCATTGGCCAAAAATAAAGAGTTGTTGTTTTTATTTCTAAATATGGATTTTTCCAGCTAGAAGGAAAGTCTGTGGGCTTGCAAGTACCCATCAGTGTGGCAGAGTCCCTGGAGTGCCCGGCATTGCTGGCTCTTCTGGTACCACAGACCCTATAAATTCGTTTTGTTTCCCATCAGGTCTAGTTGTAGAGTATCCGCATAATAGAGATGACTTTTCGTTAGTGTCTTGTTAGAAGACCTTTAAAAGTGAGGACAAATAAATGTTCTATGCACAAACAATACTCAAGTGGCTTTTGCTATTGATAAATTGGTCCATGTAGTAAAGTAACTGTTCAAAGTGATGATAACTAAAATTGTTCCAAAGAGATAAAAGTCAATTTACACTATGTGCTAGCTTGCCAAGCAGAAAAGGAGCACGACTTTATTATTTGGCAACTTTTCGTCCCATTTTTTAATCTAAACACAACATTTTCAGCAGCATGTGCATTTTCCTTTTTTTTTTTTTAACATACTTATATAACCATAAAACCAAATCTGTTCAAAACTGTAGAGTTGTTGTCCAAAATGTGTTAGGCATTGGTTCAAGAACTTGGAACAAAACTAGTTACAAGTCTTTCTCCCCGTTTTTGCAATCGATTTGCAAATCAGATATTTGTTTCTGTTTCAGACAGTGAGATTCTGTGTTGTTTATTATATTAGCTCTGATGAATGTTTTTCAAACAACTGGAAATTTTCAAGTGAAAAGAATTATAGGAAAGTGACATGAAAGTGTGATACAAAAGCAAATATTTATTAATAGCATTTTTCTATTTAAATAATTAGGAAATTCCTGCAGAATCAAGTTATTGTAGGCTTCTAAATACTAGGTATTATTTTTCAGTTGAAAGAAATTTAAATTTGATGAATCCTGCACCACTGTTAAAAGATGATCCAAGCTCCTCCGCAGTCAGTGGAAGAACATCAAATGCTTTCACCAGCTCTGGATCAATCCCCGAGAGCTTTTACTTGGAAAAATATCGAATGCTAAATTTCTTCTCTTGTACCTTGAACTTTTTCATCAGTAGAATATTTTCAGAATAAACTATTACTTTTCAACAGGGTCTGAAATCTACCACATCATCTACTATAAAGCAGCATCTCTGGAACTAAGTGGAAGCTCCGGTGATTAATCAAAAAGTTTCTGTATCTTCGCTGATCTCAGTTTAAGGATTAATTCAGTATAGGTTGCTGAGATTTTCGTCTGAGTACTGGATCTATTGAATCAGCCGTATTCTCTGGCAAACACAATTTCTAGAAACAACCCTCCCCTGTTATCATTATCCAATTAATGTTAATTCATGAGTACAATATGAAGGAAATGGACCATGCAGAGAAAACAACATTTGTCGCTAGATAAATTTGCATCCATAAGTCACCAGAAGTTTTCTGTGTCAAATAATAGTGCACATGACCACTAAAAATTTAAACAGAAAATATATTTAAAATGGAAGATTTTCTTATCAAAAAGGGGATGGAGTCTTATGCTTATTGATTCTTTAGACATTTATGTTGGAGAGAGGTGTTATATCAGTTGATATAAACCAAGTCAAATTACGATATATTTTGTGACATTGTTGTGTACTTCACAGTCACTTAAGACTGTGACTCAGGAACTAATATTTCCATGAAATTTGAAGTCTGGCACCCATGAGTTCCAGAGTTGTGTACAATAATTATACATGGAAATTTTGTATATGGATGGGGGGACAAATTCCCTTGGTTTAGAATTACTTTTTAATTCAATGCTTGAGATTGAAGAGCCCACCTCAGGGACATTTTCAACCCCTACTTGTTTTAGAATAGAAGTTTTAGGATTGTACATTGAATAAAAAGGTCCTATAATTTCATTATTTAAAGTATATATTATTTAAAACATGAAAGCATGCAATTTTATAGAAGCATCATCAAATGAAATAAACTTCTCATAAATAATTCTGATTCCTCATTTTGCACTGCTTATCATTACGAGTCTCTAAAGAAGCCCAGAATTTCTAGGCCTAAACAGCACCCAAATGGTTTAAACCTCAGTCCCAGGGGAAAGGACACAGAACACAGCCACTGTTCTTGCAGGGAGCGTGACACTGCTACCCAAGCTGGGCTTACCGACATTCCAGTGTCGCACTGGGTGTGAGGGGGGACTGTGGGGCACGAGTCAAGACGGTGACTGCATTACACCCTGACACATCAGGACCAGGTCTTAAAGGTCATCCTACCTAAGGAACTGTCACTACAGACTGACCCTTCAAAGGGTCAGTCAGGTGTTGTAAGCCAGGTAAAGACAGAAATGTGTCCTTCATCCTTACCCATTTTCTACTTCTAACAACACTGAATGAGGCCTGCCCCGTTCATGTCACCTTTTTTACTCTGGTGAAGCAAAGAACTCTCTCTCTCAATCGCTAACAGCATTTTAATTTTGTTTTTTTCACTTTTGTTTTTACAATCATTCCCCTAAGAAGGATAAAAACTACTCTTGGTTACATGTGTGCTAAACTTAACTATAATAATTATACACCAACATTTCTATCCAGTACCCATCATAATAACGCTTATTAGAGTTGTAGACTCATTACCAGTATTAAGCATTTCTGAGGCTTTCAGGGACTTGCTCCTCGTGCTCTGCAGCTTTTCCACACATGTTTGTGCACTGTGCTTAATGGTGTTTGGAATGATGAAGAATAATGCAGTACAATAATAACGCTAAGTTCTCTCACAGATCAACCTCACACTAATTTTAAAGAAACTTCAGTCATTTAGGGACTACAAGGTTAGGCTAATGACATTTAATGAGCTTTGTTTCAAAGTCTGTCCTGGTATCGTCAGCAATTCTGGTTCACAGATGAGGACACAAATAAAAGGGAATTATTTTCCTGGGACACTAAATAGTAGGCAAGGGACAAAGAATACAGCTGTGGGAAAACAAGATGATTATTTATCAAAGCGTATTTTAATAGATTTTCTCAGATTTTATGCTACTGCTAATAAGCATGAAGTTATACAAATTACTAACAAAGGTCTCTTTGAAAGCTCTTTCACTTCACTTCAGTAATACTTTCTTTACCAAACATTTTCGTCATCTTAAGGCAGTACATGGGGTTAATTTGCCGCTATTCATGGTAATGGTGATGATCCTTGCTTGTGATTAAAAATATGTTGGAAGTAATTTCAGTTCATTTAATCACAAGCATTATAGAAAGTATCCTGGAATAATGTAAATACTGTATTAAGTGTATGAATTTACTATCCAATAACTTGGTGGACATTTTGAGGGGTGTGGAATTCCATTTCATTTGTAGAAACACAAACAATGTGCAAGGAATTGTCATTGTGTTCTCATAATGCAAGGGACCCCAACATTAGTGTGGGAGATGCAGAAGGAATTAATCAAATTTTACAACCCAGTCAGGATATGCGAGTGCTGGATAAATATACGCAGTGGAAGTGGTGGTCTAACATCATTGCCAGTGACAGCTTGCGTCATGGAAAGCAAAATCTGAATAGGAACAGCAATTTCTCTTTTTACTTTCAGATGGCATAAAAAGTCCATGGGAAATTTGTTTTCATTAACGCATTCCTCACTGATGGCAGCAGGAAAAGCATTTTTAGCCTGAAAAAAACAAATGAACTTTTTTTAAGTAATGAATAGCAAATTTTTTTTTTTTAATTTAAAACTTCTTTGACATATGCTTTGCATTCTGAGGTAGTAGAAACTTCAAACTAATTACATCAGGTTTTTTCATGCTTTTGTTACAATGCTGCCACACAGCCCTCCCTCCCTGTTCCTCGAGAGGCTATTTCTGGTATCTAAAAGCAGCTGAGGCCTCAGCTTCAGCACCAAGAATAAAGTAAAGCCCTAAATGGGACTCTTACTGACCGTTGCAGACTGTGAAAGGCCATCACAAGATTTCCCTGTGTCCTATGTACACGAAATATCTCGTGTAAAATAGAATCCCAGAATGGCTGAGGAGTGGGAATGGACCTCTGAAGATGATCTAGTTCATCCTTCCCACTCAGAGCAGAGTCCGGGTGGAGCAGGGAGTTCAGGACTTTGTCCAGTCAGGTTTTGACTGCAAGGCTGGAGATAGCACAGTCTCTCTGGGTAACATCTTCCGTGATCTGTCAGCAAGACAGTAAAAAAAAAAAAAAAAGGATTTTTCTTGTGTTTCAATGGAATTTCCTGTATTTCAACTTGTGCCCAAAAAAGGTCATATGATGGTACTATTTGCAGTTGTAAGAGGTCTTTCAAATCATATGGCTGAAGCAAACAAAGCCACTACACATCCTAGGAGGATAGAAGAGGTGCTTCCTAAAGAAATTGACATACAGGCAGGTATGCCTGAAGTGAGAGATATGTCCGGATAGAAGAGCAGACTTGGCTTAAAGTACAACAGAAGGGTTATCACTTTTCATGTGACATCTTAAGGTTGGAAATCTCAACTCAGCTGAGCCCAGTAAGGTCATATGCTGCATAGTCAGCCCGACAAAAATTTACTCATGCAGAGTTCATGATCAGGGTACAAAACTATGTGGTGAGCCAGTTATTTGAGCTCTAAATCACTCATGCTTTTGCCTTGTTGTCTTGGCTGGCCAGAGAGCTGTCTGCTAGTGCTCCCTGACAGGGATAAGGAGTGTTGTGAGTGCCACAGAGAGATAGGCCAGAGCGGCACTAAAACACAGGCTACAGCTGAGCGCTTGCAGGTTTCCTTCAGTTGTTATCACTGCATCAGTTTCCTCTTGGTCACAGAATCACACAGAATCACAGAATGGCCTAGGCTGGAAGGGACCTTAGAGATCGTGTAGTCCAACCTCCCTGTCATGGGCAGGGACGCCTCTCAACTAGATCAGGCTACTCAAGGCCCTGTCCTATTCGGCCTTGAACATCTCCAGGGAGGGGGCAGCACAACATCTCTGGGCAATTTATTCCAAAGTCTTGCCGCCCTCATACTGAAGAATTTCTTCCTAAGGTCCAATTTAAATCTATTCTCCTTCAACTTAAACCTATTTCCCCTTGTCCTATCAGTGGACACTCTTGTAAAAAGTCCCTCCTGAGGCTTCCTGTAGGTTCCCTTCAGGTATTGGAAGGCAGCTATTAGGTC
>NW_009708876.1:0-25084 GCF_000703405.1 Apaloderma vittatum
TTCTATTTCTATTTCTATTTCTATTTCTTCTTTTCCTTCTCCTTTTCCTTTTCCTTCTTTCTATTTCTATTATACCTTTCACTATTATTGCTATTACTCTTTTAAGAGTCTTTTCAATGGCAAATGGGATGTCAGGATTGAACTGCATTTGGAAAATAATTAATTAGAGCCATCTTCAATGATGAGGTCTCTGAAACCCGACTGGGCAAAGTGGACTGAGGTATGGAAAAAAACTGTATTAGAATTCTCATCTTGCATGTGAGAAGCTGAGGGGCAGACACATTAAAGCGTGGCCCAAGGTCGCAGAAAGGAACTGGTGGCAGGATGCAGACATGAGCTGAGGATGGTTGATATCCGACCTAACGCATAAGCTGCAAGTCTTACCCTGCGTTACTTTTTCAGTGTTACCTGTTTCCGTTGTCCTCTCCAAAGTAGACTTAGTGAATTTGCCTGAGGATAGATAACCACTCCTTCCTAGTGCAAGCTTTAGTGAGTTGCTTAACTCTTTCTTGCTTCATGACATCCGTCACTAATTCGTTCAATGCTGTTGCTTTTTCTTCAGATGGGGTTAGGAAAAGCAGTGATGAGGTCTGGCAGGAGTCCACTATTTCTCTTTGGAAGCAAAATTTAAGTTTAAAGAGAGAATACAAGAGATTTTAAAATTTTTATTTTAAATTAAAAAAAAAAACCACAAAACCAAATACATTTTCTTTAGATTTTTTCCCAGCATTTCTGGGCACTGCTTAGACCCTCAGCCTCCTTGAAATAAATTTATGTAGACAACTTTTGAAGGACCTGCAAGACGAGAACCTTGGTTGACCTTCCAGTTAACTCCCAGGACCACGAGAAGGATGAAGCCCTGAATATCCATCATCTCTTAGGGGCTGCCTCATTTGAGAGAACTTGACAATCCCACAACCTCCATCTCCAAGGTAACCTGCACTGGATGAGTTAGTGGAAAGAGGGACATTTACAGAGCAGGGAACTATTTTCAGAGGGAAATAGTTGCCACAAGACATTTACTTCTGTAGCGTTTGTGCGCTCCACCATACTTTTCCCATCAGAAGGTATCTCACAGATGAGTTAGGAAATGATCAGTGAAAGATTCCACTGGAAGTAGGAAGCACACCTCCAGATTAAGCTGAATTAAGCTGAAATGCCTGCTTGACCAGGCTAGAAGTCAGCCATCTCATCTAAGCTATTTGAGTAACTTCTGCAGAGAGAACAGGCACTTCCACGAGGTGATTTGGCCCCTCTTGCAACAGCTGTGTGTGAAAAGTGAAGTGGCCTGTCTACATTAACCACAGAGAATTAGATTAAACTAGGCAGTTGACTTTCAGTCATTAGGGGTAGTGAGTGCAGATGCAAGGCAAGATGTCTTGGTTTTGCTCCTCCACCGATGGTCCAGTGCTTCCAGTATCACATGTGCGGACAGAGTTAATCAGTGACTGATAAAAATGTTCTCCAATACCACCTCCTGAGAGTAAAGGGGTTATCTCATATACATGTTGCCTCCATCCTAATCCCAAACCTCTACAGGGCCTGGATAAACAGATATAAATGCCTTCATGCTGTTACCAAAAGAAACAAATTATTCTCTGCCTGTGAATATCAAGGAACACAAATCAACCTTGATTTTACTCAGTAATGAGAAGTCTTCTCTGACAATTTAAGCTCTCACAGTGGACCAAGACTCTCGTCTTCAGAGAAACAGAGGTATTAGGAGCCACAGCAAAGAACTTCTGATGCTATTCACTTGTGAATTGTGCGTCAGACTTCAATATATCATATAATTTACCATGCAATTTTGCATTAAACAAGTGGATACTGAATCATCTTTGGACTAGTAAGCTACTAAGCCCAGTGGTGGACATGAAGATAAAATGTCCCAATGGGCAAGTCTTTAAAGGGAGTTGCAATTTATATTTTAGCTAATCATCGTTTCTGTGTCTGAAAACAAGAAGAAAACATGAGGCATAACAGAATGAAATGTACCATTCTTCCCCCTGCAATGCACATCTTTTCTCTGGGATTAAAATAGGGTTTGCATTTTAAATTTTCATTTACTAAACAGAAAAATATTTTGCTAGGAAGGAATGGTATTAAGGAGAAATGATTCTTTTTGTGCCCTCAGGCCTGGTGAAGACAGGATTTGATTTGCTGTGTTAGGCTGGAATCTGGATTGATACACAGAGATGAGAAGGTGTTTAATAAAATTTACATTTCATTTTCTCACTTGACACCAGTCTCCTGTCACTCACTGAATGAAGGGAATACAACAAATAACTTTTGTCAGCACCTAGACATAGAGAGACAGTCGAGGAGGGGAGGGGGAGCAAGGGTGGGATATTTTTAGCACCATTCCTTTTGAGGGCTGTGAGATTTGGTGTGTCGTGGGCACCAGCTTCATCCTTAGTATACTTTGTAAGGGAGAAGTACATCAAAGCACAAACCAATTCAACCACACCCAACCCATCCTTGGGGATGGGAAAATGATCTACTGGGAAATGAATGACCTACACCAAAAAAAAAACCAGTGAAGCATTTCATCACATCCTCTATGCTCATCTTTTCTCTCTGAAAAACACCACCTGATCTGGCTTGAGCTCCTCCTCCACAGTGCTGCTACAGAGATCCTTATCCAAGCCATTATCTTGACCATGACATCTGTTTCTATTCTTCCTCTTTCCGTATTGATCTCAAATCAAAGTGACTGGTTTTAGTATTGAAACCTTTCATACCTGCTTTATTTAATTTAGGTTTGTAAGCAAGGATCCTAGTCACCCTAGTCACTCTCTTCTCTCAGAGACTCCGAAAAATTATTTTTTTCCCAGAGAAAAGTGAATTCCCCTCAGAAACATCAGAGTTACTACCCACTGCTGAGTACAGAATGATCCCAGGCTGACCATGCTCTCAGTTGGAGCATCCATCTGCGTAAGGTTTAACTGCACAAATCTGGAGGGTAGGAAGTCGTTGACAGGAAGACTGAGTGTTTGTTTACCTTTTCTTCTGTTCCTGTGGGGCGTTACCCCTTCTCTTTTCAGCTGAGTGTTAAGCAAAATTCCTGCATCCCACAGGACTCCCATGGAGCTTGAAAAAGAGGTGTTATGAAGAACATGTATGACACTGAGAAAAGCAAGATGAGTAAGCATTAATGCCCTATTTATCAGGCAACAAAACCTAGGAAATAACAGGCATAACACTTCAAATAAAAGCAGAAGTAACTTCTTTTCATGCAGAGTACGAATAATTCAGTGCAACATGACATTCATGCTACACTTTCAAAGAGTGTTGAGGGGCAATAGGTCTATCCAATGGGCACCCTTCCCAGATGTTCTTGCTTAATGTTCAATCCAGAGAAGACTCATCTCATACTTACTTTTTTCTTGTAATCTTCCCTAAGTATCCAACAATGTCAGCTGTCAGTATGAGGGTCTGGTCTAATACCACATGGAAACTAATCAGAGGTTTATGTTGCTTATGTGCAATCCTCTGCCATGGCCTTGGTTCATAACAGCAGAGTGAGCCAGACTCATCAGTAATAGGGACTATTTTTTATTTAGCTTGTATTGTGAGGAAAAAGCTTTGAATTGAAACATCTGAGGCAAAGTTGACAGCGTGCTGGGAGTATTTTAAAAGAAAATGTTTCACTGAACTGGAGACCAAGAGAGAGGAACAGAAGCTCAGATAGAGTCATATTTTTCTTTCACACTGTCTTCCAGTTTTGTTGGGTATATTTTGCCAAAATATTCACCTTGAGAAAAAGCCTAGGACAAACTAAGCAATATGTATTTTCATTCCGAATTAATTTGGGAGTGTTGTGTATTTTTTATTTCTTTCCTTCTTCCCTATTCTTTTTCTCCTTTTTGCTGGTCAGAATGTGGAATAAAAGAGAATGAAAATAACAAAAAAAAAAAAAAAGAAAGAAAACAAAAGGGTAGAGTAAATATCACCCCAAATGACCTTTCTTCAAAAGGGATTTCAACATCCAGTTTCAAAAATGAAACATTTTCTATGTCCATTTTCCTTTTGGGAAAAGCCAGTAATGGAATGGTTGCTCTAGTTTCCTTTTCTTCTTTGAAAACTGAAAATTATTTAAATGCCTTGGTGAGACAGTAGCAGATTGGAGATAGCTCCTTGGCATCTACTGACACATACAGAGGTTTGAGACAGTGAAAAGCAGATGTTACCTACCTAAGGTTCTTCCTAGGTTGATCTGATGCTCCACTGCAGCCTCAAGCCCTGATTGTCTTCTGTTATGTCACATAACATGTAAAAATTTCTATCTCAGGTAGCACCTTCCTGTGGTCCTTACCCTTCAAAAGTACACTCCTCTTACACATCAGAGAAATATCTGTGCAAACACCCTTTGCTGGTGTGTTCTGAAATTTTAGAATGATTCTATGGCGTATCCGGCTTTTTCTCTTGGAATTACACAGAATCACAGAATCTTAGAGTGTTCGAGGTTGGAAGGGACTCCTAGAGATCACCTAGTCCGATCACCCTTCCAGGGCAGGATCACCTCGGGCAGCCACACAGGAACACGTCCAGGTGGGTTTTGAAAGTCTCCAGAGAAGAGGACTCCACAACCTCTCTGGGCAGCCTGCAGTTGTCTTTATGTTGATCAACAAATCATCCTTCCACTTTACCCACATATTAGTAGATATAAAGCTAGAATAATTTCCAGTCCTAGCAAATGCATAATGCCATTTATACCTCTCATCCTATAGAAATAAATGCCATAATAAATGTCATAATAAATAGGAATTGGGAGTTATACCATATAGAGATGATGAAAGGGTTTATAATCTCATTGCTGTTATTTGGTTTTTCTTTTTTTTTTTTTTAATTTTGTCTCGGGCACACAATTCCTTCAACCCAGACTGTAATTAATTTTACTACATCACCAGTTATCTCTGCTCCCTAACCAGGCTTGTCATTTTAATTTTTCACAGGCTTTCTTTTTTTCTATCCATGTGCCTGTTCCTGAATCTTCGTGAAGTCTCATCAACTCTGGCCCAAAGCCTTAGGCAAATTTGTCTGTAATGCACTCCTCTACTTCAGACATAAGAGGAAAAATACCACTTTCACAAAATAGGGGGGGAGGAAACGAAGAAGAATCATTTTGTCCGTACATTGTCTAGGAATTCAGAGAAACCTGGAAAGCCTGGTTAAAAATATTTGTATTAATAAAGGAACTCAACGGCTCTTGGACACGGGACTACAGAAAAAGGTTAGCAGCTGGAAAATCTAAATCCAGTAAAATTAATAAAATTTTTGCCATTGGTTGAAGTGGAGCCAAACATATCAAAATTCACTGATATTTCTGACATTTAACACAAGTGTCAGGAAAGACTTTGAGTTTCAGAGGATGGATTTCTACAGGCAGATGCAGACACTTTTTACATTAGTTTTGTCTGCACTTAAAGGCTTCCTTGGTGTTCTGCATGCAGAGGGGAACACTTTGCTAAACTAAAGAAAAGTTGCTGAAACGGTTAATATCCCTTGCAGAGCTGGCTTCTATGTGTGTGGCCCGGCCTTCATGTCCAGAATGGCAACAAAGCTGGTGAAGGATGTCAAGAACAAGTCTTATGTAGAGTAGCTGAGGGAGATGGGGTTGTTCAACCTGGAGAAAAGAAGTCTGAGGGGAGACGACATTGTTCTCTACAATTACCTGAAAGGAGGTTGTAACAAGGTTTGGGTCAGTCTTCTCTCATGCAACAAATGATAGGATGAAAGGAAACGGCCTCAGATTGCACCAGGGAAGGTTTGGATTAGATATTAGGAAAAGTTTCTTCACTCAAAGGGTTGTCAAACACTGCAACAGGCTGCCCAGGGAATTTGTTAAGTTACCATTCCTGGAGGGATTAAAAACCCCCGTAGATGTCGTGCTCAAGGACATAATTTAATGGTGGACCTGGTATTGCTGGGTTAATGGTGTGACTGGATGATCTTAAAGGTCTTTTCCAACCTAAAACATTCTATGATTCTGCCATGACTTGTCTATAGGCGTCTTTGAAAAGCTGAAATGAAATCCTTCTGCTGTCTTTTTATCTATCCTTGCAGAAGCTGGACTAGGAGAGTATAAACCATTGAACTCTTTTCAGCTGAACCCCTTGCAGCTGGGCCAGAAGTCTTCAGTAACCTCAAGTCTATCAAGGCATCCCATCCCTCAACAGTAACTCACATTTCACACTGTAGATTCCTCCTTTGTCTCCTTCTACTCCATCCCCACCCTGCTTTGCCCACACCCTGACTTTTTAGTATCTTCCTATCAAGGACTATTTCAACAAACAAATTTATCAATAAAGCAACAACACAAAGCTGCAAACCACTGTTGTCCTAATTATAGTGTAAGGATTATGCGGAAATCAAGAATATAAAGACTAAGGGTCTTGAATAGTGTGGTTGGCTGATCCTGGCTGAATGCCTCCTCCTTAGCTGGACAAGGGAGAGAAAATATAAAAAAAATGCTCACGGGTAAACATAAAACTGGAAGATTATTCAGCAATTATCATAATGGGAAAAACAGATTTGACTTGGGGAAATTAGTTAATTGCCAAACAAATCAGAGTAGGATAATGAGAAATAAAAGCTAAATCTTCAGTTACCTTCCCTGAACTCCCCACTTCTTCCCAAGTTCAACTCCACTCGCAAGTTCCCTACCTCATCCCTCCACCCCTTGCAGGGTGAGGGGGAATGATGATTGTGGCCAGTTCATCACACATTGTTTCTGCTGCTCCTTCCCCCTCAGGGGGAGGACTGCTCACACTCTTCCTCCACTCCAGCATGGGGTCCCTCCCACAGGAGACAGTCTTCCCTGAACTTTTCCAGTGTAAGTCCGTCCCACAGGGTATGGTTCTTCATGAACTGCTCCAGCGTGGGTGTCTTCCACAGGAGGCACTGCTTCAGGAGCAGGGTAATAATCTCCTTTGGGCATCCCCTTGCTCTAACTTGTGGTGCTCCATTGGCTGCTGATGGACATCTGTTCCACCATGGACCTTCATGGGCTGCAGAGGGACAGGCTGCCTCACCATGGTCTCCACCGCAGGCTGCAGGGCTGCAGGCTGCTCTGCTGCCTGACCACCTCCTCCCTCTCCTTCTCCAGTGACCTTGGTGTCTGCTGAGTTGTTTCTTTCACATATTCTCCTCTCTGTTTGCAGTCGCTGCTGTGCAGGTTTGTTTATCTTGCTTCTTAAAAATGTCATATCAGAGGAGTTACCACCATCACTGATGGGCTCAGAGAAGGGTTCAATTTGGAGCCAGCTGGCCTTGGCTCAGTCAGTCATGGGAGAAGCTTCTGGCATCTTCTCACAGAAGCTACACCTGTAGCATCCTGCTACCAAATTCTTGCCATGGAAACCCAATACAAGGATCACCACAAGTACTGAAGGCAAGTCTAATGATACACAGATGTCCCACAAGCCAAGCTGACATTCAAACTGTTGTAAAATTAAGCTTTTGGCTTGGGACGTGAGATGTGTGTTGTCTTTTTTTGTCTTGCCCAGGACATTCTGAAGTAGCTGGGGTATGTCTGTTCATCTGACCATACATTCCCTCTAAGAGTGAGAGGTGGTTTTTTCCTTCATCTTTCTAAATGGAAAAGTTTTCAGAATAAATCTAGATCTCCATCAGCCACAAAGCAGGAGGATTCCATTTCATCCAAGTGTTGTTGCAGTTGCTCTAAAATTAATTATTTTTAGAAAAAATGTCACCTCATATTGAATCTGATCACTACAATGTTTTGCTTTTTTTCTGTTACACAACAAAAGATCTTTTAAACATCTTATTTTTCAGGATTCACTTAACATTTGCACTAATTTTTCACCACGTTTTATTTCACTTTCTCCTCAATTCTTACCCATGCTCCACCACTCACTCAGTTAGTACACAGCACTGTGAAATCATGATCAAGAGTGCTACAGTTAAAGATTTTTCAGCCCTCCTTATTCCATTAGAGGTCTAGACATGTAAGACATTATTTATTCTGTAAACAAAGTATGGATAAATGCAAGGATTATGAATTAAAGGATTAATTAAAGCCCTTAACTGTTTCCAGTATATCTGATTTTTTCCCCAAAAAAAGAAAGCTCCATTGTATAAATTTTGCATATAATTTACATTTAATTTTATTTGCATATTATTTGCATACACCCTGACATTTGTAAATATATATTATTTACTTTCACACTGCTTGGCTGTGATAGAGTCACTTACTAGGAGTAAAACTACTTCAGGGAAGAGGAGTTCAGGGGATGGAGAAATTGTATTTCTGCAAAGAGGAAAGGATCACTTACCATGTGAAAGCATCTAAAACTGGGCCTTGGCTGTGGAGGAAAGGAAGAGTCTATAAATCCTTTCACTGAACTTGAATGTCTCTTATCCAGACCCAGAATCATGAGGCTTAGGGATTTACCATGTTGATCCACATAAAAATATATTTTGACCTCTCCATAAGATACTGTAAGAAAATGGTTTTCTGCAACATGGAACAGGTCAGAAAGGCTCACCTATTGCACTTAATAATATAAGGCATTCATCCTCAAATGTCTCAAGCCAGAAAATCTCCTGTGAAGTCAGTCAGAAACCTAGCTCACTATGGAATCAGTCTGATTTCAACAGAAAATTCTGCTTATAAACACAATATAGTTCAGGAGCCAGTGCTGGTGAATCTAGTTTTGTGCCTGGAGAACAGCATCTGCATTAAAGCTCCTTCAGCTTGATGTGAACTGGTTTGTGGTGGTGCATTTTTATTTTTTTTCAAATCAGAGTTTGTTGCCATCTTTTCCTCTACTGTTCTGGCTAGAAACCTCATCTTCCTGCTCAGATGTTTTTTCTGCAGAGGAGTATAAAATTTATCTTATGCTACCAGGCCACCTTACAAACAAGAATTTTATGGTACAGAGAGGGCACAATAAAGTCCCTCATCTTCCAGCTCAGTAAAGCAAAGCATGGAGGAATTCTCAGCAGCTGAAGAACATCAGCATTATTATTATCATCATTCATAAAGAGCAGTGCTCATAACAAGTCAGTGATTTAAGGGTGTTAGAAAAGAGTGACACAGTGAAGATTTAACTCAGCACAGTACTTTAATTAAAAAAGAATAACAACACACATTTAACTAGTGAGGAATGGAAGCAATTGCTTGAGTCAAATGGAAAGGAAATTGAATATGTGTTTGCTTTTCCTCAGAAAAAATAAAAGATTGATGCACACAGTGAAGTTCTTTGAATAAACTAAAGGTATGATTGGAAGAAATGGGAAAATTATTATACATTTGTATATAAGATATATACCAATCAGCACTGCTCTAGATGCTAATAATACATCCATGCTAGTATAACAAACTCAGAAATAGAATCATCTGCATTGTTGAATTTTTAGGCTGGTCCCTGAATACTTTTGAATGTGATCTCAGAGCTGACCTAGCTGGCCAGCTAGAAGCTCTTGCAGAGAGTCTTAGGTGTGTCAGAAGAAATATACTCCACAGATAGTTTGGATGCACCCACCCCATTTAAGAAGCTCAGAAAGTTCATCATAGGCATAGCCAGAGTGTCCCAGTTGGCCACAGGTAAGAGGTTCACTGGTCCAGCAGTTTGGCTCCCCATGCTAATATCTGCACAGAGATGAAAGACTCAGCTTCACATTGACCTCAGGCCAGGCAAACCTATCTTCATCAGCAGTCCACTGCTTCACATCACTTCTTTTATACCTTTGCTGCTACCACAGCCACACGGTCTTCAACATCATTCTGAGGTTTGGGCATCCTTTCAGACTTGACTCTTTCCTTGCTGTAACCAGCTGAAGGCTGGGGGGCATCATTCTGTCTGGAGTGTCCCAGCACAGTTTGCTGCTGAAGTTCCAAAGAGTCACCAGGAGATACTCCTTCAAGTGGCTGCTGGTGACTGTCACTGTTCCTAGCTGAAGAAAAGGTGTTCCTGTTACCTGTCTTACGCTGGACAATGGTCGTCTTTCTCACTGACTTGACTTCACAAGGCTGCAGGTTCAGCTCCCTCAGTTGTCCTCTGTCATGGGCCACTGCTCCAGTTCTTTCCATGTCTGAGAAAGCAAGACTTGTTTATGCTTTGCAATAGTTGTTAGACCCTACCTTCATGCTCCTTACACTTATATGTCTTTACTTTTTCTTAAGGACATTAATAAAAAGGGAGTTATTATTGGGAAAATCATTTTAACTGGCCACACATTTTAGTTCGACAGAATAAGTTGTTAAAGCCAAATAACCAAGAGCTGTTTCCTCAAATAAATATACAGCAGCTAAAACACCTGGTTTGTCACTAACGATACACTAATAACTCCTAGAGCATATTCTAATGGTTATCAAATAATTCAATAAGCAATAATAAAGTATGTGTAACACTGCTGGTTAATAAGCTATATAAGACTGATAATCATTTTAATACTGCACATCTATAAAATACATCAACTCCTTATAAATTAGGCTGTAATATAAGGTAGAACATTTAATTTCCAACATCTGAATCCTACTCAAGGCAGAGTCTGTAACCTGCAAAGCAGTTTAAAATTTGCCTTTGAAAAATGCAGAAAAAGCAAAATATATACTATACATTTTTCATGTGGAAACGAAAAGATTTTTAAATCTCAATAAACCAAATGGTTATCAACCACAGAGTCAGAATCACTTGTAGTGGTAAAGCAGATGGCTTCCGAGTTGACAGGGTGTGCTATCACTTCAGTGCAAGATTGGCAGTCTGCTTCATTCGGATGCTAAAAACATTTGTAAAACTCTTGCAATCCTTTCCCTTCCTGCCTAAAAATAAAGTGAAACCAGCCCAGATCCAAACCTTTTGTACTTTTTCCAAAACCAGAATGAATTGGAGTCCACATGTGTGAGCAGACAACATGGGGTTTTGCATTCCATTCATCAGCATATGTTATAGGTCCTTGCCACAAACTATCCCACAAGTGTGCTGTTTCCACTTCTGATTTTTCAGGTTTCTCCTTGAAGTTTAACCCTTAGCAGTCCCATGGCTTCTCAGACTTTCTGCTCAGATTCGCTTTATTTTTCCTTTTCTGTAATTCATTAATTGGAACTCTATTGGCTGGAATAATTTCCATAAAATCACAGAATTTCTCGAGTTGGAAGGGATCCATAAAGATGTTTGAATCCAACTCTCTGCTCCTCTCAACAACACTTAAAACTAAATCATGACTGAGAGCATCGTCCAGACACTCCTTGAATTCTTTGAACTCTAACAGGAACAGCAAAGACTTTATGCTTGTACTCACTACTCCTGCTAAAGAGTGTTGGTGTTTTTTTCAACTTGTACATTCATAGCTTTCAATTTCAGGATTGTTCCTCTTGGAAACCAACCCGAATGTTGTCAGTAAATTTTCAGCAGTCACACATGTTTCTACATGTAACAGTTTTCCTTCTGAAAATTGCCGTAACATTAGGTAGTTTCTGTTTTAAAGTAGAAATTGCATACACGGCTAGGTTCAATTTTCTTCCTTGTACACATAAACAAGATGATCAGGTCATGATCCTCTGTATCAAAGCTTCACATTAGTTCTTGATATGTATTCCTGCCCTCTTCATCTTGAAAGGTGCCATTTTCAACTGTGAAAATTGGCCTTTTTAAATGAGCTTGAATTAATGGAGGAAGCTAAATGTTTTCTGGATATGAGCAGTTTCAAGAATGAAATACTGCCTTGAGATTTATATGACATAGTAATCTAAAATATCCTGATTTTTTAAAATTAAATACAAACTTTTCAACACCATTAACACATGATTAACTGGATTAATAGACAGAACTCATGCAGTAATTATATATGGGAAATAATTCTCGGAGATTGTGATGTGTGGCAGTACCAGGCATTATCACTGCAATGCAAGATATTCATAGAATCATAGAATTGTCAGGGTTGGAAGGGACCTTAAAGATCATCGAGTTCCAACCCCCCTGCCATGGACAGGGACATCCCCCACTAGATCAGGCTGCCCAGAGCCCCATCCAGCCTGGCCTGAAAAACTTCCAGGGATGGGGCTGCCACCCCCTCTCTGGGCAACCTGTGCCAGGGTCTCACCACCCTCATGGGGAAGAACTTCTTCCTCATGTCCAATCTGAACCAACCCATCTCTAGCTTTAATCCATTCCCTCTAGTCCTGTCACTGCCCGACATCCTAAAAAGCCCCTCCCCAGCTTTCTTGTGGCCCCGTTGAGATACTGGAAGGCCACAATAAGGTCTCCTTGGAGCCTTCTTTTCTCTTTTCAGTGTTTCCACTGAATTAAAACTAAAACTGATTCTGACAAAATTTTGTAAAAGGTGGAAAAACTGGCGAACTGGTAGAAAGGAATAAGGAGGAACTGATCTGAGCAACCTAGGAGCGAGGGATGCAGACCCTGTTTGTAGAATGGGAGAACCTCTTTGGGAATGCAACAGTGATTTCTGCGTAATGGTGACCAAGGTGCTCAGGATAAGGATCAATAAGATACAGCACCTGAAAGGATTCAAGTGATGTTTTGGTGGTAGTAAGTGATGTTGGGGAAGTGGTTTTATTTTCATAGTTGCACAAGTCAAGTACCTAAACCAGGTCTGAATTAAGTGGATAGTATAGAAAAGAACCACAGGAAGGATTTCAATTTGTCAGGATATGTGAGACTCAAATACGAACTATGATTTGAATCTAGTGACCAAGTATGTTCGCAGCAAAAATAAAATTATACTAAAAGTATAATGCAATATAAGAAATGCATTCTGTAGATGAAGCTCCAGAGCTGAATGCTGAAGCTAGTAAAAGCAAACTGGTACAGAGTACATCTTTTCAGTGGTGAAAATGGTGAACCACCAGAATAAACTACAAAAATATACACTACATTTCTCCACCTCCAGGTGCCATTCTGTTAACTAGGCGTTAGTCAAGCAATAGTTATGTGAAGCTGAGGAGATTTTTTTTTTTTTTGTTACACCAAGGTCAGATAAGGCAATACCTTGGTCCCTTCTCCCCTGCAGTACTGCATATCAGTGCAAACAGCTTCCTCCCTGATCCTCATCCTCAGCTGCTTGTTCTGAGACAACAACCAGGACTCCTACTTCCATTGAGCTTTGCCCTGGAAAAGCATCTACTAGACAGAAACACTCTGCCTTGCAAGATGTGTTATGGTGATTAATAATAAACGCTCTGAACAGTTAATTGTATTAGAAAGGTGGGATTTCTTATGGGGAGAACAGCTATAAAGCAGAAACTAAACAAAAAAGACTGCAGCTTTGATTTCCTCTCTCTCTCCAAAACCAACAGCACTTTAAATAAGGGGAAATCAAACATTAGACATTTCCAAGTCATATGTATTAAATTCACTTAAGATATTGTTCTCCTTGTTTAGATTTGAACATATCGGGGAATCTTTTTGTCTTGCAACTATTCCTAAAAGACTTTAAGTGGCTGGATTGCCTTTTTCTGACAAAAAAAAATCTTTCCATGAATTATTTACATGACGGCTCCAATCAACACTATACCTGTCAGCCTCCCCAGCCAAAATGAAAGTTCACTATGTAAAGGTGCCAAGGGAGAATGGCAGCCTCCCACTGCGAGTTTATAGACAGAACTAAGTCAGCACGCATTATGTGTCAGAGCCGACATCAGACAGAATCAGATCCTTTGATCTCAGACCTCCACAGGAAGCTTAGATCTCAGACAAATTAGATAAAAAATGAATTTATAGCAGATATGTATCCTAAGGCACACAGCTGAACGCTGTGTTTTGGAGGAGTACAGCAAATATCAAAACACATAAACTGCAGAATTTCTTCTCTCCTTCTTTCTCTCCCTCTGCTTTTGTTATAGATGCTAATTAAAAGGAGTTAAACCCCAAGCTCGCCTCTTCCTGCCTCTTATGCAATTCACAGGTTTTGGGACAGAGGAGGAAAAAGAAATTCCTAAAACTGAGTGAATGTGTGGTTCAGCAGTGTTATCCGAATGCCCTTAGAACTGCGCTGTTGGCAGGTGAGACAAAAAAAAAAAAGCCAAAAACCCTCTCAACTACTATAAGAACATTTCACACTTGCAGAGAGGGGAACCAGTGCTTTATGCTGCCAGCCACATGCCCCCAAGGCTGTCTGCTTTTCCGTGACCTCAGAAGAAGTCATATTTGATCAGCAGATGATGAAAAGACGAGTCTTGAGGAGGTGTGTGGAAGCAGGGGTGGGAGGATTTGTGGCAGGGACCCTGGGGACCAAAGGGGGACACTGAGAAGGATGGATGTGAATGGAGCTGCTTTGGGGTGCTGGCTTGGACTCACTGCTCAGAAAGCACAGCATGAAGGTCCAGTGAGTGTTGGAGGTAATAGAGATCGTGCAAATGAGCCCTGAGTTTTTTTTTCTCTCGATCTCCACAGCTTAACAACTTGTTCAGAGGATTTTGAGGAGTGTGTGGTTGTTGCTGCAACACTTGGAAACCTGGGCAAGGAGGATCCCTGTTGCTCCAGGCACGCTGGGAACAGTGCGGGAATGTCGGTCCCTGTCCTAGTCCAGAAATGCGGGATGAAATCTTGGGTTCATTAAGTTTAAGGGAGATTACACTTCTGCCTTCAGTGAGGCTAGGATTTCACATGTTATATAAAATAGGAGACAAAATGATAAATAAAAGTATACCAGGGAGGAGAAGGAGGACGTAATAAAGTGACTAACCTTCTGAGAAGAACTGTGCCATTGATCCTACACAAACCTATAGTTTATTGAAACCTAAACTGACTCTTTTGATGTTCAACTGTTTATAAATCTGAATTATTGTCAAAATGCAGTCTTACCTGCTGCTACATGCACACCACTTTTATGGTCTCGTTGACTGTAGCAAGGCTGGATGTGAGCTGTATAAGCTTGTGCTTGTTTACAGGGTCCCTTAGTACTGGTCTGTGGTACATCAACTCGTTCTGGCCTTGTCTCTGCAATGAAAAATACAGTTACATCACTTTCAATCCATCCTCAGTGCAGCAGTAATTATTAATTCAAGCAACCTATTATTTTCAGTAGAAGCCTTCCTTAAGTTGACACAATATTCAGTAACACTAGGAATTCAGACCTTACACAGCTAGTGCACATGATGCAATCTAGGAGAAAGATCCTTTAACTTTGATTTGTAAAGTTACTTGAAAGGAAACGCAATCTAGGAGAAAGATCCTTTAACTCTGATTTGTAAAGTTACTTGAAAGGAAAACTTTGATTTGTAAAGTTACTTGAAAGGAAAAGTTTGGAGGACTATTGAGAAGGTCTTGAAACTAGTGAGAGATGCTGCATGGATGGGGTTGTGCATTTATTCCTCTGCTAAGGGTTATCTGTACATTTAGTGAGGTCTCAAACTCAGTTAACGTATCTGAAATACCAAGTTATTTGTATTTTTAGGCATATCCAGAAGTTTGAGGTGGCTTTTTGGCAGTCAAGCTACCGAACAGTTGCCATCACTTTCTTTTGTGTTCAGTTTTTCCCTTATGCAAATAGCCTTATGCCTTCTGCAGTGAAAAGCCTCCCTGAGGTAGAACATAGAACATTTTCAGATGGAAGAGACCTTCAAGATCATCGAGTCCAACCTTTCTCCTCGCCCTATCAACACCACTAAACCATGTCCCTCAACACAACATCTACCCATCTCTTAAATTCCTCCAGGGATGGTGACACAACCTCCTCCCTGGGCAGCCTATTCCAATGCCTGATAACTCTTTCAGTAAGTTATTCTTCCTAATATCCACCCTGAACCACCCCTGGTGCAACTTAAGGCCATTTCTCCTTGTCCTATCACTTGCCACTGGGGAGAACAGACCAACCTCCGCCTCTCTACAACCTCCTTTCAGGTAGTTGTAGAGAATATAAGGTCTCCCCTCTATCTCCTCCAGGCTAAACAGCCCCAGAAACCTCAGGCATTCCTCATACCACAGTATAGGTAGCTATATTTAAGACTAATGTTAAAAAAGAAAGCAACCTTACAGTAAATTGGTAGAGGTGTGGATTTTCATGGATGAGAACTGAGAAACTGTAGCCCTCCCATCACTGCTTTAACTCATATGCTGCTGATGGTGTGACATGAGCACAGCTGTGCGTGTCTCTGGCATTGCCACTGAAGCTGTATTTTGTCCTTGGTCAGCACCAAGGCTCAGGAGAACCTCCCCACAGGGAGATTTTGCTATGTCATCCTTTATTAGACAAGTGCAGAGGCTGAATGGATCATTAAAATCGCAGTAAATATTTCCTCCTTTTCTCAATTCTTTGTCTGTGTTATCTGATTTTCATCACGTTTCACATAGAGGTAAAGTCTTCCAAGCCACAGCTCAGGCATCTCTTGTAGGCACAAAACTGTATAACCTTGAACTGCAAACTGTACTGCTAACCACTGAACTTCTCCGAGTTTTCTCTGAGTGCTATTGTCTGAATCCTGTTGTGGTCACTTTGGGGATTTGTTTAATAAGACAGTGAATCTGCAAGTATAAATTTTAGTGGGTATTTCCAACTTACTGTTGCTTTTGCTCTTCTTGAACCAGCAGAACGCAAGAGTGAGGATGAACGCAGATGCTGCTGAACTCAGAATGACAACAAGGATCATGCTGGCCTTCATTCCCATGGGGGCAGGGAAAACGGTAAATGGCTGAGACAGCACAGTAAACTTAGCCCCTGAGAATTTTAAGCAGTCAGAATTTATTACAAAAGTAAGAACACTGGTTTCACAGCTAAACCACCAGGTTATAGCCTTTCAACAATCACGCTGCTGTTAAAAATGCATGCAGAGACAACCCACAAGTCTTTCTCTAGATCCAACATTGGCCGACAATATTTTTTCAGGACAAATCAAAGATGTAACAGTATTTCTCCAATATAAGTGGTAAGCCTTTCAGTGTTTCCTGAAGCAGAGGCAACCTCTATGTTTAACAATCCTTAATATTTCTTCCATGAATTTGTCTAGTTGACTACCAAATCCATAAGATGTATTCACAAAACATCTATTTCCGAGGCCAAACAAGGTTCAAACGGAACATGTGCACATTCCACCTAGCAAGACAGAAAAACTAATTGTGACAAGAAAGATATTAAATCATACACAGTTATTACAAGCTATATCTCATTCGTATCAATGTATGTTATGGGAAACCTAGAGACTGGCATTAAGGTTATGCAAAAAACTCCAACTGAATTTGTTAATATTTTCCACTGTGTTGGTAATGAATGTTATAAATAAAAAATATCAATGTCCTTTCTGTTGGCATGATCAATGTTTAGCCTCTTGACGAACATAAGCTTTGGAAAATGTTCTTCACCCAGACATCCTAAAATTTTCTGTAAGTGCTGTCAGAATCAAGACAGCTACTTCTCAGAGTTTCTGTGACCAAGGGTTTCAATGGATCTCATCACCTGAGCTTCAAGGACTGGAAGATGCTTAATACTGCCCTTTTAACAGTCAGAAATACAGAGAGGTTTTGGTTTGAAGGCAGATGTTCCTGGAAAAGTGCTGCTCCTGGAAAACTGTTGCTGGCACTCTCTATAGTCCAATTTGAAGGATGTGGATTAGCACATCCACTCATTACCTATCTTACAACCTGGCTCATTATTAGTCGTAATGTCATAATTGTAGTAATTTTGAGGTACGGATACTTCTTTTACTTTTTTGAGTTACACTTTTAACAAAAATCTAAAAGCTTTTTCTCATCAATTCATTTTAAAATGTCAGAGAAATAGTCACATGGAGGCTTGGAGACTAAGGTATGTAGCTCTAAGTGTTTTTATCTGAAACTAATTAGATTTGTGGCAATACTGTCCACTTGAGCAAAGCAGAACTTCATCAGAACAATGTGGGAAGTGTGTTCCAGTTGGGAAGAATTTGCCTGCAGGTACAAATACATATGAACTCCAGTTGAAAATAGAGATGTAATCTCAGAGATCATAGAATCACAGAATACTAAGGGTTGGAAGGGATCTCAAAAGATCATCTAGTCCAACGCCATCAAGTTGCTTAAAGTTGCTTTACACTAATAGTGTGTGAGTAGGCTGCTGTTGGTTTAAATGGAAAGTGGATGGATCAAGCCCACTGGGATCCATATCCACTAAGTGAATATTACTATAAAACAAGGGACAAGGCTATGCAGCACTGCTATGAAAAGTCTACTCTCCCCATGAACTACCACTAAAACATTTGGAATTATTGCATTCAACATCAGCTGCATTTTCTGAGCTGTCTCCAAATAGGAAACTAGGGTACACACAGAAACCTGGTCATGAAAATGTATTCCAGACATTTACTGTTTGATTGGTGGTTTGTTTTGGGGAGTCTTTTTGTTTGTTTATCTCAAACATTAAACAAATATCTCCAGTAAGATTTTGGCAGTATAAAAGCTTTTATAGTGTCTCCAGCATGGTTCTCAACCACAAACAAGCAAAGGAGTTTGCTGCTTTGATGTGTACTTTTGCAATTCATGGTAAAAGTGTAAAATACTCTGATTTACAGAAGTGATAACTACAGAGATGCACCAGCTGTGTCCATCACCACCTGTAAATCTCTCTTTCCGATGCTGATTGGCTAAACACTTCATAAAAGGGACATCCATTTGACCTTTGTTCAGAGGATTTTGTGACTTTCTTGAAATAGCTTTCAAAACACATTTTGTTAAGCTAAAGAGTCCACTCCCATGAGGTGCTGGTTTTCCATTTGCTCTCACTGAAGTGAAGGCAATGGGAGCTGCAGGTGTTTGGCTGCATCCTCCCTCAAAACAGACATATGTCCTTCCTTTGAAGACCCACCTCCAAGTACTCCGCGCACCCCAATTCTCCCTTCGCAAAGCTATGGCCAATACTCAGTGTCTGTTAGCCACTTGTGACTAGGAGCAGCAAGGGTTTATCACTGAAAAATATCTTCATTTAATCACAGGATGCAAAGGGATTTCTTGGGTTATAAATCCTATCCCATGCTATTGCATGCACGGCATAACTGTAGGTGTATTGACCTCAACCCAAATGCAGTTTCATAGAATCATAGAATGGCCTAGGCTGGAAGGGACCTCAGAGATCACTTAATCCAACCTCCCTGTCACGGGCAGGGACGCCTCTCAGCTAGATCAGGCAACACATGGGGACCGAACGGGAATCAAACTCGTGACCTTGGTGTTATCAGCATCACGCTCTAACCGACTGAGCTAACTGGCAACCCTCACTATTCCTATCTATTAAGGTAGGCTGTTTAGAAAAATACAGTCCAAGTGTTAGTAAACTTCTTCTAATTTTTAACTTAGCTGTTTTCATTAGTGACTTCCACTTGGCCACTTCACACGTCTGATGTATTTGCGCTCTGTTTTTTTTCTGGCTGAAACAAGCTGCAATATCATGGAGCTTTCACATTAAAAATGCTCAGTCTGTACCTAATCCATTGTGAGATCATCTCTGAACATGCATAAACAAAATTATGTTCAGTACTTTGACGGAGTACTCATCAAGCCTGGCATAGACATCACCTGACCTCTACTAGAAAGATTTCTACATGTCCTTCCCTGGCTTCTTTCCACCTGATGGCTCTCAGTTTTTATATATATGGAGATAATGATGCCTGTATCTATCTAAAATATATATTCATATATATATCCATATATATATGTATAGAGACTTTACATATAGTCTTACGATACCTTTATCTTCAGACTACATGCCAGATAGCAAAGATTCACAGAGTCATAGAATGTGTTGAGCTAGAAGGGATCTTTAAAGGTCGTCTAGTCCAGCTCTCCTGCAGTGAGCAGGGACATCTTTAACTAGATCAGGTTGCTCAGAGCCCCATCAAACCTGACCTTGAATGTCTCCAGGGATGGGGCCTCCACCACCTCTCTGTGCAACCTCTCTGGCCAGTGTTTCATCACCCTCATAGTAAAGAGCTTCTTCCTAATACCTAATCTAAATCTACTCTACTCTAGTTTAAAACTATTGCCCCTTGTCCTGCCGCTACACACTCTTGTAAACAGTCCCTCCTCAGGTTTCCTTCTTCATTGACTTGCCTCAGCAGTCACTCTGAGAGAAGAAACCATCTCTTTGATCTGTATATGCCTTCAGAGCCAGATTTGTAGATAAATTCAGGCCCCTAACCAACTGGAAAGATGCTTTTCTGAGGCTTTGAAAAGCCAGAGTTCATGTGGTGCCTTATCCCTGGGGTGCAAATGTCCTCCTCAGCTGGTGTTTCTAAGAAGGCATAAGTTCACCTGCCTCTTCACCATGACTGGGTTGCTCAGAGGTCTCGTCCACAAGTCTGGAGGCCCCGACATCATCCCTGTAAGCTGCCAGGATCCCCTTAGCAGAGCCCAGTCCCTGAGGCATGTTCTGAATGTGCATAATCTGTTGCACCCGTAAAGATGAGCAGGTGCAGACAGGTGAAAGGCACCATGAAAATAATTGGGAGCACATGTGGAAAATTTCTGGAATCAAACGGGAAAAAAAAAGAAGGAATGAGAGGGGTCAATTTCTAGGAAAACATTGCTGTGGCAGCTTGGCTGACCTTAAGTACCTGATTCCTATATGAGATACATAAACAGGGAATCCAGGGAGAAAGAGGCATCTTTCTCTGGTACTATCCCATCTCGATTTTGGGGATCTTGCATGAATAGCACAGGAATCACCCAGCTCTCTTGCTGCCTGGGTAATGCCAACTAAGGTATGTAATAGAAGTCAGGCTAGTTAGAGGTTTGGCATCGATCCACTCATTCAAACACTCCCTTTTTCCAAATCCGGAACACCTGTAGAGTTATGAGTTCAGTTACTAAATCATGAAACGTACATAGAATGGAGCTTACCTGGAGGTGATATGACAGTGAACACAAGTTTCCAATTTGTGCCTGAACTGGAGACAGCCAGGCTGGAAAAGCTTGCACATCCATCTATGACCTGCACTTGTGTGAGCCCTGCAGGGTAATAAAGAACTGCATTGTAATTAACAGCATACAGAAAAGTACCATCAAAGCCCGTTGGAGAGTCCTTGTGACTTTAAGGGGACTTCAGAAAGCTGAAATTCAGTGTCCTTCCTAATCATAAACTTTATGTCTGGTCCCAGAAGTTTCACACAGGGTCAGACTTTCTGCCTGAGGAACTGGAGAACCTTCTGAATCTCGGTTCCTTGAGATCCTTGTGAAATGACGTTTACCGTACATAGCTATACTGTGGGGGTGTAACATGAATACAGATGTTTAGGGGATCAAGCAAAGTTAATGAAAGCTACATAGATGCGCTAGAAAGCTCCATATGTTCATGGTTTTGATTTAACTCATGCCTTATGTGACCAAGTATGTCACCAAGTTTAGAAGAGTATCAGTGAGAGACTGTTCTGTGTTCTAAAGGAATAATCTCAAAGACCCAGACCCTGCAGCTAAAGGAAACAAACTGTTTTAACCCTTTCCTGATTTGTAGGTGGTTTACTTCATCATTTGGAGATAATACCTCCTGCCTTGCTGTTAAATCATTCTGAACATTTCTCCAGCCTTCTCAGACACTTTGAAAGTGATTTGGCTGTGAAAAATATCAGTCGTGATTGCCCTGTGATCATACAGGGGACACTTAGAGCTAGAAATCTGGCAGGGGAAAAGTCCATGTGGAGCATTAAAATGAAGCCTGGGAGAGTCTCTTTCTCCATCACTTTACCTCTAGTCCTAAGCTATCAGGGAAAGTATTGCGACCCAACATTTACACTTGCCATGGCTTTTATTTTTTTTGTAGGCTTTTTAAAAAAAGGTTATAATTTACTTTGCAACTGGATCTCCATTTTATTGTGTGTATCTTTGAGCACCAGCCAAGTCCTGGTCTTTGAGCAATGCTGACCCAGATCTGGGCTTCATTCAGGCTTTCAGGGTGAAAGGGGTAAAATCCTAAAGACTGACAAATTTCAAAATGTTGGTTCAGGTGGGGTGAGAAGTCAGAACTTCTTAGGATGCTGGAATTGCTCCAGTGATCACAAACACAGACATTTCCTGCTCAAAGACAACACGTAATAATTATTTGCTTTATGAAGCAGGTGGTTTGACATTTTATTGCCATTAAGCAGCACAGGTGAAGGTACATAAAATATGAATATGAGGACATTCATACTTCGCCATCCCCAGGTCTAGGGTATTGAACAAAGTAGGAAACATCTCTTTGAGACATTTTGCAATCACAAATGCATAGAAGGGTTCAGCAGGTGACCGCAACTTCTCTGTTTTATCCCATTTTTCATGCCTATACCTATATGACACACAATAAAGAGTGCCAGGATCTGTTCTTTGGCACTGAAGAACAAGCACTCTTACAGCCTCCAAAGACAGATGCTGCAGTGCAAACCGCCTGGGCTGAGACTATTTCTTTGCTGTGTTGACTTCAGAACTATGGTCAAAAGTTGCCTGAGGTGAGATCCTGGACAAAAGCATGCTGCATTTTAATGATTTAACAACAAAAATGTTAAAGTTTCCCCATTCCATGATCAGCTACTATTTACTTTATTAGTATCCTAGTGAGGTTTGGTTACATGTATGGTTTTTTCTATTTTTTGCACAGCATCTAGCACACCAAACTCTCAATTTCATTGTGAGTCTCCAGGACCAGCTGTGATGTATAAATAAGCAGTAATTTATACTGTGAATAGACTTGGTGGAGATGTGGGAATCTAGATTTCTCTGATTGCTCCAGCCTGATCCTAGCTCATCTACTTATCTACTATGCATATGATCCTCCTTCTGACAGTATCTGCCCAGACTACCAAGATTTTCTTGGCCCTGATATTCACTGTAATGTTGCTTTTATAGAGGGTCTTGTCAGCTGCATTCAAATACTTTATAATTGCCATTTCTAGTCTATGATGAAGCCTGGAGTACTGTACTGTACTTCTCAACAGAGACTATCTCAGCTTTCGGGCACATATGCTTCAAAGCTCAGAATATTACAGATATATATGGGAGTCTTCACAGAGATCTCTCAGGCAAGCTGGTATTTAACGTAGAAGCAAGCTAATTTGGAGCTAAACTACTTTCCATGAGGCAGTTTGGCTGCTGTCAGATGAAGCAGCCTCAGTGTGCTAGACGGGACCCATTTCGATTAAATGCTGCTTTCATATGCTTCAAAAGACGAGTGCAATAAGGACGTTTGTCAAAGGAAAAACTACAGCAAACTATTACATGCAGAACATCTGTACTACGCAGTTCTTTCTTTGCTGGAGTTTATTGACTATTAATTTGATGCATGTTTCTTTTAAAGAATGTGAAGTGCATTTCTCTTCAGTGACTTTTCTTCCCTTCTCCCCTTTTCTTTTTCTCCTTCTCCCTCCCTTTCTTTCTATTTTTCTTTTTCCTCTTTCTTTCTATTTTTCTTTTTTCCTTTTTTTGTCTTCTTCTCTTTCTTTTCCTTTCCTTGACTTCTTTCTTCCTTCCTCTCCTTCTCCCTTTCTCCCTTCCTCCTTCCCTTCCTTTCTCCCACTGTTGACTGGTAGCTGATCCAATAACCTGTCATTTATCTAGACCCATGTTCCTAAACCTACAAGGTGTACCACCTTGAAAAGGCATGAAGAACAGCAGAAAAGACCAAAGGATTTTTCTAACCTGTAATTTGGAACACTAGTGAGGTGGAAAGAATTCACAGTAACATGGACTGAAAGGGTGACAAGCTCTATCCTACAGCATGAGTACCACTTATCTTCTCCAAATGTGAACTTTTCAAGTCAAATCTACCAAACAAGTTACTTCCCTGCAAATAAAATACTTGTAACAGTAAACCTCACTTTTCAATGTGTGTGTGTTTGCTTATATTTAAAGATATTATAATATAAATTAAGATGTTTTATAATAAATATAAAATTCAATTTCTCATTTGCAAGCATATGATCATCCACAGGTGTTGAGTTCAGTGCTGTACTTAAAAAGTTTCTCTACCTAAGCATGTTTATAACTTCAATGACCTCAAGAGAAATATTCACATGCTTATTCTTAATCATCAGTTCATGTCTTTCAATAAATAAGGACCAAAAGTGAAAAAATTTAGTTCCCTTGTGAGAAACATTTTGACATTACATTATGCTAATTACAAACAATAGGCAGTTGTTTCTGTCTGTACATGGTTAGATTCTTTGCGGGGACAAACAGATTGTTACTGATTTTAAGGAAATTACCCGAATTAACATTAGCTGAAAGTAAAGTATAAGGATTTCTAATTGTTTATTCTTTTCTTTTAATCTAACGTATGTCTTCTTGTGATGAACTACTGGATATACTCACTTTAAGCTGCCAGAGCATTAAAATACTTTGGATAAGTTTCTCTTTCTCTAGCATATGACTGGGAATTTCACCAACCTCCTACTGTAACCTTCTTTTTTTGACCCAAATACTAATTTTCAAATCCGGTATTTCCTAGGGAGAACTCCTAAATTTATCAATATCATTCTGCATAGATGCTTTGCCATAACCCTTGCTACAAGAAAACACATCCAAACCCTTTAGCACAGCCTTGGAGGAGCCCTTGAGGTGAACTGATACAACCCAGGGTTCTGATGGAGGCCCCAGTTTGTCGACTCTTTGACCCTGGGAAGAACAAAAGAGAAGAATTAAGGTCTTATCTCCTCAACAAGAGGAAATAGAATTTTTACAGTTTTAACAATTGTAATTTTTTTTTATGATCAGTGGAAGAGTAGTTTGCCTCTACATGTCACACGTTATAAATATTGCAAAGCTCACCATAGCCCTTTAAGAAGAGCTTAAGCTCAGAGGAACAAATTCTGGCAGCTTCGTGTCTGTTTTCATAAAGTTTGGAGAGGTTTGATGCTTCGTTTGAAGCATCTAGGGTCATATTCATTCACATCACCTAGGACATCACAGCTGCTGTGGTATCTAAGTTCACAGAATCACAGCACAGCTGAAGTTGCAAGAGAACTCTGGAGGTCATTTGGTCATTGGCTGAATCAGGGCCACATAGAAGGAGTTGCTCAGTGATATGTCCAGATGACCTCTTGTCCTGGGTTTGAGCTAAAACCCAGTCCTATTTAGTGATTTTTACTTTTCAGTTTTAGTTTCTTCTAAAAGGCTGCACTTTCTGAAGTCACCAGCCTGTTTTCGTATACAGTGCCTGCTACTAGCAG